>NC_092763.1:84035781-84253281 GCF_047496795.1 Chiloscyllium punctatum | reverse complement strand
GAACGCAGGTGGATTGGACTGAACGCTGGGGTATGAAGGCTGGGGTAAGATTGGAAAGAGTATAGCTCCCATACCTGTTTCTTGCTGTCCCAGCAGCGGGGAGACCAGACCAATTCCAAGTTCCTCGTGAGCAGCTGGAATCTCAAACCATGCTGAAAGTTGGACCCTTAAGAAAGGAACTTTAATGTTTTGGATAATTCCTCAGGCGAACTGCTGCTGGAGCGGGTGAATGATGTGTAATTTATTTTGCCTTGCTGTTTGACCTCCCTGGAGTGGGGGAGCCTGCTATTTTTAAGGACACTGGATCAGTTTCAGAACAGGTCTTTGGACACACTCGCTGGCTATAAGCAGCCGACAAGATCACTTTACAGATCGTGCCTGAAGGAATGGGCCAAAGGGATGAGTCAGTCTCGACAGCAAGTGACTGGGAGGCAGATTCCATCTCCTGCTGATGCTGCTGTGTTCCTGCTCCTTACACCGCCCTCCCCAATCCAAAACAACAGGAAACATCCAGGAAATAGGTCCCGACCCACACAACCCGCCCACCATCCTCTTCTCTCCATGGTAGGTATATGTCAACTTTCACACAGAAACCAGCCCTAGATGTGGGTGATTTGGTGGCTCAGTGGTTAACACTGCTGCCTCACAGAGCCAGGGACCCCAGTTCAATTCCAGACTCGGGTGACTGAGTGTGTGGAGTTTGCACATTCTCCCTGTGTCTGCGTGGGATTCCTCCCACAATCTAAAGATATGTAGGCCAGATGGATTTCTTTTTTCTAGATTAGATTAGATTACTTACAGTGTGGAAACAGGCCCTCCGGCCTAATAAGTCCACACCGACCCGCTGAAGCGCACCCACCCAGACCCATTCCCCTACGTTTACCCCTGCCCCTAACACTACGGGCAATTTAGCACAACCAATTCACCTGCCCTGCACATTTTTTGACAGTGGAAGGAAACCGGAGCACCCGGAGGAAACCCACACAGACACAGGGAGAACATGCAAACTCCACACAGTCAGTCGCCTGAGGTGGGAATTGAACCCGGGTCTCTGGCACTGTGAGGCAGCAGTGCTAACCACCGTGCCACCCCCTGAAGGGCTTTTGCCCGAAACATTGATTTTTTTTTACCTGCTCTTCGGATGCTGCCTGACCTGCTGCGCTTTTCCAGCACCACCCTAATCTAAACTCAAATCTCCAGCATCTGCAGTACCCACTTCTGGCTAGGCCTGGTTGGATTGGCCATGTTAAATTGCCCTTATGTTCAGGTGTGTATAGGTTAGGTGCATTAGTTAAGGGTAAATGGGTAGGGGAATGGGTCTGAATGGGATACTCTTTGGAGGGTTGGTGTGGACTTGTTGGTTCAAAGGGCCTGTTCCCACACTGTAGGGACTCAGTGAAACACTGTGCAGTTTAATCCAGCCGGAGTTTCATATAAGAGCCAATCCACACACCCCCACCCCATGTTTCCCATTTGAAATGTGCTGCTGGATTTTCCTTGTGATTCCAGTAGGATGAATGTTTTAGGTGGCAGAGGGGAGATTTTACAAACTTCTGGAGACATTGTGGTGTCGCTCATTATCATTGAATCACTCCGATGCTCAGTTTCCCTGCTCCTGTGTGGAATAGTACAAAGACAAGCTCTGCCCGGACTAGCCCATTCTCCTTCCCTTCCACCCTAATGGTTTCTCATCCGTGTAGATCCTCTTTCAGTGGACTTTGTCATGTCTTCTTTAACCAGCCAGCCTTCATTACCCAGCTGGCATTGCCTTTCATGGTGGGGTCTATATCTGGGTGGTCTGTGCTGCCAGTCTGAGTCTTCTCTCTGTCGCAGTGCTCCAACCAATCTCAGATAGCCCTGCTTCATTGGGAATGCCAATGCCCCAGGATTGTCTATGAGCAAATGCTGATACAGACATCCAACTGTGTGATACCTTTCCAGTTGTCTTCTATATCTTCACAGAATTGCTCTGGCACAGAAGGATGCCATTCCTCCTCACCCACCTGCCCCAGTTTTATTACCCAATGCCAATCTCCTGCCTTTTCTGCAGATCCAATCAATTATCTAATGTTCCTCTTCAATGTCGCACTGAACCTGTCTCCACCATATTTCCAGGCACTCCCTGTGTGAAGATGTCTTTTATCCCTCACATTACCCTTGCTTCTTTCACATATCATTTTGGATCTATGCCCTCTTTATATTTTTAGATTTTTTTTAGAATGAACAGCTTGTCCCTAACTATCTAGACCACCCATGATATCACAAACCTCCTTCAGATCTCCTCCCAGCCTTCCCTCCCAGGCAAATAGTCCCAATGTAAAATGATCATTAAATCTCTATAGTGCGGAAAGAAGCCATTTGGCCCATCGAGTCCACACCGACTATCCGAAGGGCATCCTATCCTATCCTCATAACCCCACATTCAGCATGGCCAACCCACCTAGACTGCACATCTTTGGACCATGAGAGGAAACTAAAACAGTACAAAACTCTGATGCAGCCACACTTGGAGTATTGTGTACAGTTCTGGTCGTCACATTACAGGAAGGATGTGAAAGCTTTGGAAAGGGTTCAGAGGAGATTTACTGGGATGTTGCCTGGTATGGAAGGAAGGTCTTATGAGGAAATGCTGAGGGTCTTGAGGCTATTTTGGTTAGAAAGAAGAAGGTTGACAGGTGACTTAAATGAGACACACAAGATGATCAGAGGGTTAGATAGTGTGGACAGTGAGAGCCTTTTCCCTCAGATAGTGATGGCTAACACAAGGGAACAGGGCTTTAAATTGAGGGGTGATAGATATAGGACAGAGGTAGTTTCTTTACTCAGAGAGGAGTAGGGGCATGGAACACATTGCCTGCAACAGTAGGAGACTCCCCAACTTTAAGGGCATTTAAATGGTCATTGGATAGACATATGGATGATAATGGAATGGTGTAGGTTAGATGGGCTTCAGATTGGTTCCACAGGTCGGTGCAACATCAAGGGCTGAAGCACCCAGAGGAAACCCACAGACATGGAGAATATGCAAACTTCACAGACAGTCACCCAAGGGTGGAATCGAACCCATGTCCCCAGCACTACAAAGGTAACAGTGCTAACCACTGAGCCACCATGCTGTCCAACCTCGTCAATCTATCCTCATTACTGGTTTCTGACCCATGAGGAAATTCTTGTAAACCTCTGCTGCTCTTTCTCCAACCCATTCACACCCTTCCTATAATGTGGAGCTCACAACGAAACACAATACTCCAGGCAATATGGAACAAGATGTCTCCACAAGCTCATCATCTCTCCCCTGCTTGTGTACTTTAAGTCTTGCTTGTATAGTTTGTGGTTGGTACGACAATCGAGTCACAGCCTCATGGTTGTGGTGATAGTGGTCACTACTCCCACACTGTGTGAAGCTGCTGGAAGTGATCTTGTTTTGTTGCTGAACCAGTAACCTTTAGTTTATGCTGAAATATCTCTCCTTACCTCAAAAGGACACATACTCGATATGAAAAGCTTCAAATTTTATATTGAGGTATGAAGATTTAAGCTTTGAACGTCTGTGGAAAAATAGATTTGTTTTAAATCCTATAGAAATATCTGGATAGCTTTTTATTTTGTTATTTAAAGGTTCGTGAAAGGATGAATCGAACCAAATCTTTGGGAAAAAAAGACAGTTCTGTGAAATCCCTTGTTGTCCGCTAATTGCCTGAATTGACTTTTCAGAAATTGCTTGCCTGTTTGAACAGTCAACTGGAGGCTGTGGAGATGGAAGTGTTTTTTGGTTGTGATGGTGAGGTGCAGCTTGATGAAAGAAAGAAGCTTCCCAGCTCAGCTCTCCTTTGCTGTAAAAATAAGTTGCTGTCTGCCCAGGGTGGAAGCTGGTAAACCCATTCAGTGGTTATTGTGAAGACCCATCGAGGAGGTTCTCAATATTTCTGGTGTTTTATAGTAGATGGAAGGTAAATGTCCAGATCATGACCAGTTTGCAGAAACCCTTTTAGCTCAGGCACCTTACATGGTCTGGTAGACAAAAGGAATAAGAGGCAGGGAATGGTCCAAGCCAACTTGATTAGCATTTTTATCAAGGAAAAGCAATATTTATTACACTCTGTGATTGTACCTGGTTAAACTTTATCAAACTCTGTTTTTACATGACTCTTCAGAAAACCATCTTAAATCTCTAAATAAACTGTTTCACCTACACTAGCTATTTACTTCTGATGTGGAAAGAATTCTGAGGATTCACTACCCCTCATGCAATGGACCCAGCTGCTGTATTTGAACTGTTTGTTTGAAAGGACTGGTAATGCCCAGTAAGACTGGCACAGGCTGTGGTTGGGGTCTTTGAGGATTTGTTGAAATTTCAGGATCTGCAGTCATCAATTTGGGCTTCCCCTGTTGTCTCAGACTGTTGTCTCACCAAGGTGGTCAGCCTGGAGATGCTGTTGAAGAAGGTGCAAAGAGTAGAGGGAGGCAGGGCTCCATGTTACCCTTTTAATCTCCCTCTTCATACCCTTCTCAAAGATCCTGTGGCCTGTGTCTGGGGCACTGATATTATTATTACGATCCCTACAGTGTGGAAACAGGCACTTCGGCCCAACAAGACCATACCAACCCTCAGAAAAGTAACACATCCAGACCCATTTCCCCTCCCTAAATTTATCCCTGACTAATACACTTAACCTACACATCCCTGAACACTATGGGCAATTTAGCATAGCCAATTCACCTAACCTGCACATCTTTGGATTGTGGGAGGAAATTTGAGCACCCAGAGATCCAGACACAGGAAGAATGTGCAAACTCTACACAGTTGCCAAAGGGTGGAATCAAACCCAGGTCCCTGACACTGTGAGGCAGCAGTGCTAACCACTGAGCCACCCGAGCCAATGTGCTGACTACTTTCTGTAGAAGGGGAGGAGTTGCATTGCTAGTCAGGGATGATATCACGGCTGTGCTAAAGGAGGACACGATGGAGGGCTTGAGTAGTGAGGCATTATGGGTGGAGATGAGAAATAGGAAGGGTGCAGTTACATTGTTGGGGCTGTATTACAGACCTACCTCACGCTCACTGTTGGGAGAAGAACAAACAGGTAAACAGATTATGGAAAGATGCAGAGGCAACAGGGTGGTGGTGATGGGAGGTTTTAATTTTCCCAACATGGACTGGGATACAGTTAGTGTCAGAGGTCTGGATGGGGCAGAATTTGTAAGGAGCATCCAGGAAAGTTTCCTACAGTGGTATGTCAATAGCTCGACGAGTGAAGGGGCCGTATTGGACCTGGTGTTGGGGAATGAGCCAGGCCAGGTGGGAGAAGTGGGGGATTTCTTTGGGAACAGTGACCACAATTCTGTAAGTTTTAGAATACTCGTAGATAAAGATGAGAGTGGTCCTGAGGGAAGAGTACTAAACTGGGCCAAGGCCAATTATATCAAAGTTCAGCTGGAGCTCGGAAATGTGGTTTGGATACAGCTATTTGAAGGATGTCCACATTTGGTATGTGGGAGGCTTTCAAAGATAGGTTAAAGACAGTGGAGGACAGGCATGTTCCTTTGAAAACAAGGGAGAGACAAGGCAAGATCTGTGGATGACAGGAGAAATTGTGACTAGCCAAGAGGAAAAGGGAAGTGTACATAAGGTTCAGGCAGTAAAGAATAGAACAGGCCCTGGAGGAATATCGGGAGAGTAGGACCAATCTTAAAGGAAGAATCAAGTGGGCCAAAGGGGTCATGAAATAACTTTAGCGAGCAGAATTAAGGAGAATCCCAAGGCCTTTTATTCTTATATAAGAAGAAAGTGGGTAACTAGAGAAAGGATTGGTCCACTAAAGGATAAGGAAGGAATTATAAAGGTTGGAAAAGGTTATAAGAGATAGGATTTATAACCATCTAGAAAAGACGAATCTGATCAGGGACAGTCAGCACGGTTTTGTGAAGGGTAGGTCATGCCAAACGAATCTTATTGAGTTTTTTGTCAAAGTGACCAAACAAGTAGATGAGAGTAAACCGGTTGATGTGGTGTATATGGATTTCAGCAAGGCATTCGATAAGGTTCCCCACAGTAGGCTATTATACAAAATGTGGAGGAATGGGATTGTGGGAGACATGGCATTTTGGATCAGTAATTGGCTTGCTGAAAGAAAACAGGGTTGTAGTTGATGGAACATGTTCATCTTGGTGTCCAGTTACTAGCGGCATACCGCAAGGGTCAGTGTTGGGTCCACTGCTGTTCGTCATTTTTATAAATGACCTGGATGAGGGTGTAGAAGGGTGGGTTAGTAAATTTGCGGATGACACTAAGGTCGGTGGAGTTGTGGATAGTGACGAAGGATGTAGTAGTTTGCAGAGAGATATAGATAGGATGCAGAGCTGGGCTGAGAGGTGGCAAATGGAACTTAATGTGGACAAGTGTGAGGTGATACACTTTGGACGGAGTAATCGGAATGCAAAGTACTGGGCTAATGGTAAGATTCTTGGGAGTGCAGATGAGCAGAGAGATCTCGGTGTCCACGTACACAGATCCCTGAAAGTTGCCACCCAGATTGACAGGGTTGTTAAGAAGGCATTCAGTGTTTTGGTCTTTATTAATAGAGGGACTGAGTTCCGGAACCATGAGGTTATGCTACAGCTGTACAAAGCTCTGGTACGGCCACACTTGGAGTATTGTGTACAATTCTGGTCACCGCATTATAAGAAGGATGTGGAAGCTTTGGAAAGGGTGCAGAGTAGATTTACAAGGATGTTGCCTGGTTTGGAAGGAATGTCTTACGAGGAAAGGCTGAGGGCCTTGAGGCTGTTCTCATTAGAGAGAAGAAGGTTGAGAGGTGACTTAATAGACACATACAAGATAATCAGAGGGTTAGATAGGGTGGACAGGGAGAGCCTTTTTCCAAGTATGGGAATGGCAAACACGAGGGGACACAACTTTAAAGTGACGGGCGATAGGTATAAGACAGATGTCAGAGGTAGTTTCTTTACTCAGAGAGTAGTAAGGGTATGGAATGCTTTGCCTGCATTGGTAGTAGATTCGCCAAGTTTAAGTGCATTTAAGTCGTCATTGGACAGGCAAATGGACGTACATGAAATAGTGTAGGTTAGATGGGCTTCAGATTAGTATGACAGGGCGGTGTAACATCGAGGGCCGAAGGGCCTGTACTGTGCTGTAATGTTCTATGTTCTATGTTCTATGAAGGAAGGCTGTGTGTCGAACCTGAGAAAATGGGTGAGATTCTCGATGATTACTTTGCATCAGTGTTCACTGAGGAGAGGAACATGATGAATGTTGAGATGAGAGACAGAAATTTGTTTACTCTGAATCACGTTAACTTAAGAAGGGAGGATGTGTTGGGTCAGCTAGAGGTTATTAAGGTGGACAAATCCCCAGCACTGGATGGGATCTATCCCAGGTTGCTGAGGGAGGTGAGGGAAGAAATAGCTGGGGCCCTGACAGATATCTTTGTAGCATCTTCAAACACAGGTGAAGTGCCGGAGGACTGGACACTTGCTAAGAAGGGCAGTTGGGATATTCCGGGTAACTACAGACCAGTGAGCCTGACATCGGAGGTGGGAAAGTTGCTGGAAAAGGTACTGAGGGATAAAATCTATTTATATTTGGAAGACAATGGGCTTGTCAGTGATTGGCAACATGGTTTTGTGCGGGGGAGATCGTGCCTTACCAACTTAATAGAGTTCTTTGAGGAAGTGACCACGTTGATAGATGAAAGAAGGGCTGTTGATGTCATATACATGAACTTTAGTAAGGCTTTTGATAAGGTTCCCCATGGTAAACTAATGGAGAAAGTGAAGTCACATGGTGTGCAGGGTGTTCTAGCGAGGTGGATAAAGAACTGCTTGAGCAACAGGAGACAGAGAGTAGTAGTTGAAGGGAGTTTCTCAAAATGGAGAAAGGTGACCAGTGGTGTTCCACAGGGGTCAGTGCTCTGGCCACTGTTGTTTGTAATATATGTAAATGATCTGGAAGACGTAGTGCTGCAGCATAACGTCCTGGTTCCGGAACTCAATCCTTCTATTAATACAGGCCAAAACGCTGTATGCCTTCTTAACAACCCTGTCAATCTGGGTGGCAACTTTCAGGGATCTGTGCACATGGACACCAAGATCTCTCTGCTCATCTGCGCTCCCAAGAATCTTACCATTAGTGCAGTACTTTGCATTCCGATTACTACGTCCAAAGTGTATCACCTCACACTTGTCCACATTAAACTCCATTTGCCACCTCTCCATCCTATCTATGTCTCTCTGCATCCTATCCACGTGTCACTGTTGGTATGATCAGCAAGTTTGCAGATGACAGGAAGATTGGTGGAGTAGCAGAAAGCATATTCAGGATTAGTGTTGCTGGAAGAGCACAGCAGTTCAGGCAGCATCCAAGGAGCTTCGAAATCGACGTTTCGGGCAAAAGCCCTTCATCAGGAATAAAGGCAGTGAGCCTGGAGCGTGGAGAGATAAGCTAGAGGAGGGTGGGGGTGGTGAGAGAGTAGCATAGAGTACAATGGGTGAGTGTGGGAGTGGAGGAAGGTGAAAGGTCAGGGAGGAGAGGGTGGAGTGGATAGGTGGAAAAGGACAAGTCTGGACAAGTCAAGGAGACAGTGCTGAGCTGGAAGTTTGAAACTAGGATGAGGTGGGGGAAGGGGAAATGAGGAAACTGTTGAAGTCCACATTGATGCCCTGGGGTTGAAGTGTTCCGAGGCGGAAGATGAGGCGTTCTTCCTTCAGGCGTCTGGTGGTGAGGGAGCGGCGGTGAAGGAGGCTCAGGACCTCCATGTCCTCGGCAGAGTGGGAGGGGGAGTTGAAATGTTGGGCCACGGGGCGGTGTGGTTGATTGGTGTGGGCAATCACACAGTAGGTGACATTTGTGGAAGCACGGGTGAATCTCTGTCGGATGTGGAAGGCTGCACTGGGGCCTTGGACGGAGGTGAGGGGAGAGGTGTGGGCGCAGGTTTCACCTTTAACCTCACCATCCTCCAGATACGTCGCATCATCCTCAGCCATTTCCACCACCTACAAACAGACTCCACCATCAGAGATATATTTCCCTCCCTACCCCGATCCGAGTTCAGGAGAGACCGTTCTCTCCGCGACGCCCTTATCAGATCCACAACCACCCCCCACCAACCCACCCTCCCACTCCCAGCACCTTCCCCATCACTGCAGGAATTGTAAAACCTGCGCCCACACCTTCCCCCTCACCTCCACCCAAAACCCCAAAGGAGCCTCCCACATCCAACAGAGATTTGTCTGCACTTCCACACATGTCATCGACTGTATCTGTTGCTCTTGACATGGTCTCCTCTACACTGGGGAGACAGGACGCCAACTTGTGGAACGTTTCAGGGAACATCACTCGGACAGACACAATAAACAACACCACCACCCTGTGGCCAAACTCGTCAACTCCGCCTCCTACCCCACCAATGACATGCAAATCCTCGGCCTCCTCCATTTTCAAACTCGAGTCCTCATTTCCCGCCCACCTCCACCAATTCCCAGTTCCAAACTTCCAACTTGGCTTTGCCCTCTTGACCTGCCCTACCTGTCCATCTTCCTTCCCACCTATCTACTCCACCATCCGCTCCAACCGATCACCTTCACCCCCCCCCCTTCATCTACCCTATTGCACTCTCAGCTACCCTCCCTCCAGCCCCACCCCCCTCCCACTGATCTGTCAGTCCCCTTGGCCCACAAGCCTCATTCCTGATGAAGGGCTTATGCTCGAAATGTTGATTCTCCTGCTCCTCAGATGCTACACAACTTCCCACTTTGCCTGTCACCAAGGGACAGTAGTCGGGCAAATCAGATTTCAAAGAAACCATACAAACCTTGCAGTGTGGAAGTAGGCCTTTCGGCCCAACAAGTCCACACCCACCCTCTGAAAAGTAACCCACCCAGACCCATTTCCCTACCCTATTATTCTACATTTAACCCTGGCTAATGCACCTCACCAATACATCCCTGAACACTGTGAGCAGTTTAGCATGGCCAATTCACCTATCCTGCACATCTTTGGATTTCTTTACAAAAGGAACACCCATTCAAGAATACGCTGTGCAGAACTATCATCAATATCCTGGCACCAAATGGTTGCCTGTTTAGGGATTTGGGCAATAGTCCTGGCTAAAGGACCTTAACAGAAAAGATACTGACAGATCAGTCAGCCAATGCCTGGGCAGCACTGTTAATAACTTGTATGTAAAATGTGACTTAATATCATATTTCACCTGATTATTCCAATGCAGTTATGACTCCAGCTGCAGGAGCTGGCTGCACCAACGGAACACTGTTAGATCTCACCAACAGCGTACTATAAGTGTCATCACCTTCATTGGATGCTTTGGTCCAGTCCTCATTCAGAATACGATGCAGCCGCAGGCGAGCAGAGGGAAACTGAAGACTCCGCGATTTCACTCTGAGTGTTTGCAGACCTTGTCCTGACCAACCTCTCGCGATTCCCCAGAAGCCAAAGCCTGAGAACAATTCCTGACATTGCCTTCTCCTGGACAATAAAACCCAAACTCTCAGAAACGCGAATAAGCCCACACCACAACACACTCGCCAACTGGTTGGGATTGTAAGGTACGGATATTAAAGCAGAGCAAAGGAAAACGAGCAAGTCAACAATAAAGCTCAGATCATCGGGGTTTTCTGAAGTCATTGGTTGAGGGACAAGCATTGACCAACAGAATTGGATCGTTCACATATTGTATTTTGTGTTGTTGCAATGGGGTCTTGCGCACCATCCTGCACGGGCAGACAGGGCTTTGGTGGAACATCCCACTTGAAAAAAAGTACCCACGACAGTGCAGCACTCCCTCAGCACAGACCCTCTGACAGTGCAGCAGCCCCTCAGTACTCACCCTGCGACAGTGCAGCACTCCCTCAGCACTGACCCTCTGACAGTGCAGCACTCCCTCAGCATTGACTGTCTGACAGTGCAGCACTCCCTCAGCACTGACCCTCTGACAGTGCAGCACTCCCTCAGCACTGACTGTCTGACAGTGCAGCACTCCCTCAGTACTGGCCCCCTGACAGTGCAACACTCCCTCAGTACTGCATTAGAAGGGATGATCTGGATTCTGTGCTGTGGTCTTTGGAAAGGCTGTCAACTTTCTCTCTGTCGTGGGTGAGAATGTTAACCCTTAAACCACCACTGACACCCATTGAAACATCTCAGGCTGTGGTTTCTTTCGAAACAATATTTTCTCCTAAATATGAATGTTGTTCTGTGAAAAACGAAACAACCAACCAGCTGCGATTACCTCTTGACCTTGACAGGCATCAGACATGGCAGACTGAACAAGTCCGATCATGCACCAGTTTGTCTTTCTGGGAGTCCAACAATTTGAGATACAGAATCAGGAAGCTGTGTGGGAGGCCCTTCAGCCCCTTGTGCCATGGACAGCTCTTTGTCCAGCTTCCCCATTAATCCCACTCGCCTGCTCTTTCCCAATAACTCATAACATATTTTCTTTGTCAGTAACGTTCGGTGTTCTGCTCCATCCACTTCTTCAGAAAGTACACTGTGGATCCAGTAATATTCTGTGCAACATAGAGTTCTCTGCAGATTTTTTTCCACTGGTTGATTGAAATCTGTCCACATCTGGTTCCACTTCCTCTTCTCACTGGAACCAGTTCTGTTCAGGACTGAACACATCCTGCCTCACCTTCTCCACTTTGAGGAAAACAGTCTTTTCTTACCTGTGAACAGAATGTAACTCTTATTCTTGGTCTCATCAACGCGAATCCTCTCTTCATCCTCTCTAAGGCCTTATGGCCTTCCTTAGAAATGAGAATGCAGAGAATGCAGGATTTATACATTTAATGGTGATGTCCTCGGGAGTGTTGCTGAACAAAGAGACCTTGGAGTGCAGGTTCATAGCTCCTTGAAAGTTGAGTCACAGATAGATAGGATAGTGAAGAAGGCGTTTGGAATACTTTCCTTTATCGGTCAGAGTATTGAGTACAGGAGTTGGGAGGTCATGTTGCGGCTGTACAGGACATTGGTTAGGCCACTGTTGGGATATTGCGTGCAATTCTGTTCTCCTTCCTATTGGAAAGATGTTGTGAAACTTGAAATGGTTCAGAAAAGATTTACAAGGATGTTGCTAGCGTTGGAGGATTTGAGCTACAGGGAGAGGCTGAACAGGCTGGGACTGTTTTTCCCTGGAGAATCGGAGGGTGAGGGGTGACCTTGTCGAAGTTGACAAAATCATGAGGGACATGGATCAGATAAATATACAAAGTCTTTTTCCTGGAGTTGGGGAGTCCAGAACAAGAGGGCATAGGTTTAGGGTGAGAGGGGAAAGATATAAAAGAGACCTAAGGGGCAACTTTTTCACACAGAGGGTGAAAGGCATCTGGATGGTTTGGAGGAATATGGTCTGGGTGCTGGCAGGTGGAACTAGATTGGGTTGGGATATCTGGTTGGCATGGACAGGTTGGACTGGAGGGTCTGTTTCCATGTTGTACATCTCTATGAAGCATAAGCTCTTTGTCAGAAATGAGTGGGTGGCCCATGGAGGCTGAGAGATAAATAGGAGAGGGTTGGGGCTGGGGGGGGGGGGTGGTCGCTGAGGATGAAATAGGTCAATGAAGTTGGGGGTGAAGGTAAAATCCACATTGATCCCGTGTGGTTGGAGGGGCCCAAGGTGGAAATGAGGCGTTCTACCTCCAGGCACTGGTTGGTTAAGGGTTGGTAATGGAGAAGGCCCAAGACCTGCATGTCCTTGGCAGAGGGGGAGGTGGAGTTGAAGTGCTCGGCCACGTGATGGTGGGGTTGATTGGTGGTGTGTCCTGGAGATGTTCTCTGAAGTGCTCTGCGAGTAGGCATCCAGTCTCCCCAATGTAGAGGAGACCGCATCAGGGGCGACGGATACAATAAATGACGTGTGGATGTGCAGGTGAAACATTGATGGATGTGGAAGGCTCCTTTGGGGCCTTAGATGGAGGTGAGGGGGGAGGTGTGGGTGCAGGTTTTGTAATTCTTGCGGTGGCAGGGGAGGGTGCCAGGAGGGGAGGGTGGGTTGGTGGGAGGGGGCGCATGGTCCTGCCGAAGGAGTCACGGGAAGGAAAGGTTTTTACGGAACGTAGATCGGGGTGGGGAGGGGAGGGAAATATATCTCTGGTGGTGGGGACCATTTATCGCTGGCGAAAATGGTGGGGGGTGGTGCAATGTATCCAGAGGTTGTTGGGGTGGAAGGTGAGAACTGGGGGTTTCTGTCCTTGTTGTGGTGGGAGGGGTGGGAATCGAGGGAGGAGGTGTGGGAAGTAGATGAGATGCGCTGGAGGGTATCATCAACCACGTGGGAGGGGAAACTGTGGTCTTTGAAGAAGCTGTGTTCTGTGGTGGAACTGATCCTCCTGGGAGCAGATGTGGCAGAGGTGGAAGAATTGTGAATAATGGATAGCGTTTTTACAGGAGGAAGAGTGGGATGGGGTGTAGTCCAGGCCGCTGTGGGAGTCGGTGGGTCCTGGCCTGCTCTTGTCCCACAGAACACATCTCCATCGACCTTGACACCATCCTATCCCCTGATCTACGAACACCCCGCCCTAAGTTCGGGCCAACACGCTGGTTCTCCACCACCTCCAAGACTTTTCATTTCCTTGGCGCTCAATGCCTCATCTTGACAATGGACATCCAGTCCTTCTACACTTCCATTCGCCATGATGAAGGCCTCCAAGTCTTCCGTTTCTTCCTCTCCCAATGTCCCACTAGTACCCATCCACTAACACTCTTATGAGTTTGTCTGAACTGTTTCTCACCCTCAACAATTTCTCCTTTGAATCCTCCCACTTCCTCCATCCCTTATTCCCAGTTCTTCCGCCTCCACCACATCTGCCCCCAGGAGGGCCAGTTCCACCACAGAACATCCCAGGTGGCTTCTTTCTTCAAAGACCACAAATTACCCTCCCACATGTTCAATGACGCCCTCCAGCACATCTCATTCACTTCCCGCACCTCCACCCTTGAACCCCACCCCTCCAACCACGACAAACACAGAAACCCCTGGTCCTCACCTTCCACCCCACCAACCTCCACCATTTCTGCCATCTACAAACAGACCCCATCACCAGAGATGTATTTCCCTCCCCTCCTCTATCAGTGTTCCGTAAGGACCATTCCCTCCATGACTCCCTTGTTAGGTCCAAGGCCCCCCCCCCCCCCCCCCCCCCCCCCCGCCCCACCTACACCACCCACCCTCCCCTCCCGGCACCTTCCCCTCCCACCACAGGAATTGCAAACCCTCCACCCACACCTCCTCCCTCATGTCCATCCAAGGCCCCAAAGGAGCCTTCCACATCCATCAAAGTTTTACCTGCATTTCCACACATCATTTACTGTATCTGTTTCTCCCAAAGTGGACTCCTCTACAATGGGGAGACAGTGCGCCTACATGCAGGATATTACAGAGAACCTCTCCGGGACACCCACACAAAACAACCCTGCTGCCCCATGACCAAACACTTTGACTCCCTCTCCCACTCACCCAAGGACATGCAGCTCCTGGGCCTCCTTCAAACCCTAAACACCCGGTGCCTGGAGGAAGAACTCCTCATCTTCCACATTGGGATCCTGCAACCACAGGGGATCAATGTGGATTTCACCAGTTTCCTCATTTACCCTCCTTCTCCTTATCCCAGATCAAACCTTCCAACTTGGCACCACCCTCTTGATCTGTCCTACCTGGCCATCTTCCTTCTGATCTATTCACCCCTCTCTCACCTAAACCTTCTCCCCTGCCTCCAGCTACCTGTCACATTCTCAGCTACTTTCCCCCTAGTCCCACCCCCTTCCCATTTTTCTCTCAATGCCCTAGGTCCAACCCTGACCCCCCCCACCCCATTCCTGATGAAGGGCTTATGCTTGAAACATCAATTCAAGATGCTTCCTGACCCACTGTGCTTCTCCAGCACCACCCTCTCAACTCTGATCTCCAGCATCTGCAGTCCTCACTTTCACCTTAGAGATTGATATCTATGATGCGGGGGTCCTCAGAGGGGGGCCAAGATGGATCATTCTTTCTGGTTAAAAATGGCTGTAACTGCAACAGCTTTATCTTCTACTCTCAGGCAGTGGCTTCCCATCATTTGGAGCCTCCTCCCCCAGTCAGTTGTTTAATTATCTCCCACCATTCACAACTGGATATAACAGGACTGCAAAGCTTAGATCTGATCAGTTGGCTGTGGGATCGCTTAGCTCTGCTGCTTGCACTGTTTGGTCTGTAAGTCGGCCTGTTTGGGGGCTTCACCAGGTTGACACCTCATCTTCAGGTATACCTGGTGCTGCTCCTGGCATGCCCTCCTGCACTCTCCATTGAACCAGGGTCGATCCCCTGGCCTGATGGTATTGGTTGAGTGGGGGATATACCAGGCCATGAGTTTACAGATTGTGCTGGAGTACAGTTCTGCTGCTGTTGATGGCCCACAGCACCTCATGGATGATCTGTTTGAACTCTGTCCCGTTTAGCACGGTAATAGTGTCACACAACACAATGGAGGGTATTCTCAATGTGAAGGTGGGACTTCATCTCCACAAGGACTGTGCAGAGGTCACTCTAACCGATATTGTACATCTGCAGCTGGCAGGTTGGTAAGGATGAGGTCAGGTTTTTCCCTCTCCACCTGCCGCTGACCCAGTCCAGCAGCGATGTCCTTTAGGATCCAACCAGCTCGATCAGTAATGCTGCTGCCGAGCCACTCTTGGTGATGGGACATTAAATCCCCCACCCAGAGTACAGTCAGTGCCCCTGCCACCCTCAGTGCTTCCACCAAATGTTGTTTAACCTGGAGGAGTATGGATTCACCAGCTGAGGGAGGACGGCACGTGGTAATCAGCAGGAGGTTTCCTTGCCCATGTTTAACCTAAAGCCCTGAGGCTTCATGGGGACCAGAGTCAATGTTGAGGACTCCCAGGGAGACACCCTCCTGACTGTATCGCACTGTGTCACCACCTCTCCTGGGTCTGTCCTGCCAGTGGGACTGGATACATCCGGGGATGGTGATGTAGTGTCTGGAACATTATAAGGTAGATTCAGTGAGTATGACTGTATCAGACTGAACCTTGAATATACCCAGTGTTGGTACTACCCCCCACATGTTAGTCAGGACACATTTGTAGGGTCGACAGGGTTGTGTTTGCTGGTGTCATTTCCAGTGTCTTCCACAATGGTGGGTGGTCTGTCCAGTTTAATGCCTTGTTTCAGGCTTTTCTTTGGGGTTTAATGGGACTGAGTGGTTTGTTGGGCCCAGTCCAGAGGGTAGGATTGAGTCAACAACATTAATGTGGGTCAGGAGGCACATTCTAAACCAGCCCAGGGGAGGATGGTCGATTTCCTTCCCTAAGGAATGTTGGTGAACCAGATCTGTTTTTAACAACAATCAAAAGTAGTTTCAGAGTTGCAATGAAGCAAACTTTTCTAGAATTAGAGACATAGAGTCATAGAGATTTACAGCACGGAAACAAACCCTTCGGTCCAACTCATCCATGCTGACCAGATATCCTAAATTAATCCAGTCCCATTTGCCAGCACTTGGCCCATATCCCTCTAAACCCTTCCTATTCACATACCCATCTTGATGCCTTTCAAATGCTGTAATTGTACCAGCCTCCACTACTTCCTCTGGCAGCTCATTCCATACACACACCACCCTCTGTGTGAAAAAGTTGTTTCTTAGGTCCCTTTTAAATCTTTACCCTCTCACCCTAAACCTATGCCTTCCAGTTCTGGACTCCCCCAACTTGGGGGAAAGATCTTGTTTATGCCCCTCATGATTTTATAAACCCCTCTTAGGTCACCCCTCAGCCCTCAACACTCCAGGGAAAACAGCCCCAGCCTGTCCAGCCTCTCCCTGTAGCTCAAGTCCTCCAACCCTGGCAACATCCTTGTAAATCTTTTCTGAACCCTTTCAAGTTTCACAACATCTTTCCGATAGGAAGGAGACCAAAATTGCATGCAGTATTCCAACAGTGGCCTAACCAATGTCCTGTACAGCCGCAACAAGACCTCCCGACTCCTGTACTCTGACCAATAAAGGAAAGCATACCAAACGCCTTCTTCACTATCCTATCTACCTGCGACTCCACTTTCAAGTAGCTATGAGCCTGCACTCCAAGGTCTCTTTGTTCAGCAATACTGTCCCTAAATGAATTCAAATTTCACCATCTGTAGTCATTCGTTTCAAACTCTTGCTCACCAGATCATTATCCTGCAGTTCTAGATTACTAATCCAGTGACATTATCCCGACACCACTGCAATGGCTGGCTGGAGCCACATCTGTGTTTGTGTGCATGCATGTGTGTTTGTGTGCATGCATGTATGTGTTGTGTGTGCACGTTTGTGTGTGTATGTATGAGTCTATGTCTGTGTGAGTCTCTGTGTGCGTGTCTACATATGTGTGTGTATGTACATGTGTGTGTATCTGTGGGTGTACAGTACATGTGTTAACAGACAATAGGTGCAGGAGTAGGCCATTCGGCCCTTTGTGCCAGCACCACCATTCGTTATGAACATGGCTGATCATCCTCAATCAGTATCCTGTTCCTGCCTTACCTCCATAACCCTTGATTCCACTATCTTTAAGAGCTCTATCCAACTCTTTCTTAAATGAATCCAGAGACTGGGCCTCCACAGCCTTCTGGGGAAGAGCATTCCACACACCCACCACTCTCTGGGTGAAGAAGTTTCATCCTCAACTCTGTTCTAAATGGCCTACCCCTTATTTTTAAACTGTGTCCTCTGTTTCTGGACTCACCCATCAGCAGAAACATGCTTCCTGCCTCCAGAGTGTCCAAACCTTTAATAATGTGTATATGAGAGATATAACCATTTATATGTTCATATTACAAACTGTGTGTTAATCAAACCTACACCTTTGTAGTGTTTCTTTTGTATTTAATCAGTAATTTGTGTTTATTGCAGTAACCTGTTTGATGAGTCTTTTTATCTGAAGTCTGATATAGAGAAAGCAGATAATTGGCCATTTTAAAAACTATGTCAAACAATTAAATAGACGTCATGACCCCTGGTGTATTGCGATGAAAGCAAGGCAGTGCAATCCTTCTGTCTCAATCATCACACAATCCATTAACACCCAATTACAGATTAATCACTGTCAGATGCTTGCAGAGTGAGAATTGTAGAGTTAACTCCTGTTAGGAAAAATATCATCCTGTTAAAGTTCCTCACTGCCAGTAGTTGGTCTCCGCCCTGAGCGATTATCTGTGGTTCATTCTCATAAAAGCTCGACTCATCTAACATGAAGCCTGAGACAATTCTCTCAGTCGGGCACCTCAATGAACGAAGCGAGTTAATTCCATAGAAAAGCAGCAATTGGGCATGAGAGTTCCCTGTTGGACTGGGAGAGGGGGGGAATTAGTTAAGGTCTTGAGATGCTGTTTGCATTGAAGTGAGGGGCAGGTTTGGCTTTGATCCTTTCCATATTTAATTAACAGGTTTGGAATGGCAGACTCTCCTTCCAGAACTTGGATGTTTATGTCATCATCCATCATTTCAGTGTGTCCCAAAGTACCTCACAAAAGAGTGAGGATTAGTTTTCAAAGTACAGTCATTACTGTTATACAGCAAACCTCAACATCACCCAGGAAAAAGCAGTCTGCTTGTTCAATACCACAAGCATCCACTCCCTGTACACACCAATGTTCAGTGGCCGCAGTGGGTGTTCTATCTACAAGATGCACCACAGACATTCACCAAGGCTCCTCAGACAGCACCTTCCAAACACACAACCACATCCACCTGGAAGGACCAGGGCAGTAGATAGATGGGAACACCATCCCCTGCAGGTTCCCCTCCAAGCCACCCACCATCCTGAGTTCCTTCAGTGTCACTGGGTCAAAGTCTCCTTCCATAAACCAATAGATAAAAGGTATAAACTCTGATGTACTAAAT
The DNA here is from genome assembly GCF_047496795.1 of Chiloscyllium punctatum. Classification (NCBI taxonomy): domain Eukaryota; kingdom Metazoa; phylum Chordata; class Chondrichthyes; order Orectolobiformes; family Hemiscylliidae; genus Chiloscyllium; species Chiloscyllium punctatum. Next base: position 84,234,363 of record NC_092763.1, on the reverse strand, counting down.
ACTCCGACTGAAGCACTCTGTATAACAGCTGGTGACTTCTGCCAGCGTTAGGAGAACTCGTTCCACAATCAGGTCAAGGAACAGCGTCTTTCAGGGGATGTGGACATCACTGACAAGGTCAGTATTCCTTGCCCATCCTACATCGGAGTGGCCTTTTCAAGGGGCAGCCATGTTGTTGTGGGGCAAGGCTGGAGGTATGATCAGCCGGGTTCCCTCCTGAAAGTGAAGCAGAGGGAGTTTTGTATATCAATCATTGTCAGTTTTGTATTGATGAGATTCACTTAAGGAAGGAAACTGCCATCCTTACCTGATCTGGCCTACATGTGACTCCAGACCCACAGCAACGTGATTAACTCTTACCTGTCTTCTGGGCAATTAGGGATGGACAGCGATGACCTCATCCTGTGAATGAATAAAGAGAAGTGAAATTCCATAACAGGTATTTTTAAGCGAGCCGTTCAGAGATGTTGTTGCACACCTCTGGAACCAGTGGGACTTGAACCCAGGAGTCCTGGTTCAGAGGGAGGGACACCACAAGAGCCCCCCGTAATCCACATTATTAATTACATTTTAAGATGCATCACCTGCTGTGATGGCATTTCAGGCCTTGCCCAAAACATTAGCCTGGCTCTCTTGGTTCAATATCACCCATCAGCTCATAGTCTCATTCACTTCAGTTAATTTTTCCAGGTCTCTCCATCACCATCACAGACGATGTCCTGTCCCCCCACAGGTGGCAACGCTGTGGTGTACAGTCAGGAGCAAGTTAGATTTGGAGTCCCTAACATTGACTCCCAATGAAATGGCACAAGGTCCAACATGGGCAAGGAAACGTCCTGCTGATAGTCATGTCCCTCTCCCCTTGGCTGGGGAATCAGTGTCCCTCCACACTCAGCAGCAACTGGGGAAGCAAACTGAGAGTGATGGGTGCACAGAACGTACTCTGGGTGGGGTCTTCAATGTAAATCACTGAGAGCCGCAGTGCAGCACCATGACTGAGCGAGCTGGCCAAATTGTGAATGATCTATCGGCCTGGCTGAGCACCCTGCAGGTGACAGAAGAAGCAAAGCAACAAGCAGCTCTCACCCACCAACCTTTACACATTTCTCCATGATGCGTATGAAGACTGCGTGCTTTTATTTTTCATTAGGATTGCAATGAGAAAAATACTGTTTTAAAAAGCAAGGATTATAGAGGGAGCACGACATGTTTTAAAGCCTGCTTATCCAATCTCATTGCAAGTATTGTTTACACAGCTGCTTGTGCAAGCAGTGGGAGCAGATTAGTTGCAAAAGAGATGGAATGTGGGGACTGTGTACAAAAAGAGCTCATGAACAAGCAGGTGATTGGTCTGTGGACTGGTGACCAGTTATTGATGACAATGGCCTTCTGCCTGCTAACAATGAATGTGATTGGTTCCCAGAGAGCTGAACAGCTTGTGGATATGAATGTTTTGTCAGAAGCCATCAGACCTCTGGGAAGGAGTTTGCTATCCTTTTTCCTGCTGTAAAAGACAAACCATCATAACTCTGGAGAGCTGGTTTATTTCCCCTGTGGCTTTTAACCAATAAGTAAGAGACTTTATAGAATAATATAGAAGACGCCCTTGAGCCAATCACGTCTGTCCTGCCAAAAGTGCACCGAATCTATGCAAGTTCCATTTTCTTACCATATCCTTAAATGTTATGACATTTCAGGGGCCCATCTGAGTACTTTTTCAAAAGCTGTGGGGTTTCCTGCCTCAACCACCCTCCCAGATAGTGCATTCCAAATCCCACCACCCTCTGGGTAAAAAGGCATTTCCTCAAATCCCCTCTCAACCTCCTGCCTTTCATCTTAAAATCATGTCCACTGTTATCAGTGTGAACCAGCTACCCTATGCCTCCTATAAGTGAGTGAACAGATGTGGAAAAGGACAATCAAGGAGCAGCGAACCAACAGAATCGTCTCAGTGAATCCAGTGAAGAGGAATCATTGATCTGCCCTCCTGGTCTTTCCCACCATCCATCACACCCTTGTGTGTGTAGGCTGTGCTTTATGAGGAGTTAGTTTTTTAACGAGTCGAGTTTTATGATAATGGCTCATAATTGTCTACCTGTAGGCAAAATAGAACATAGAACATGGAACATTTCAGTGCAGTACAAGCCCTTCAGCCCTCGATGTTACACCAACCTGTGGAACCAATCTGAAGCCCATCTAACCTACACTATTCCATTTTCGTCCATATGCTTATTCAATGACCATTTAAATGGCCTTAAAGTTTGCGAGTCTATGACTGTTGCAGGCAGTGCGTTCCAAGCCCCTACTACTCTCTGAGTAAAGAAACTACCTCTGACATCTGTCCTATATCTATCACCCCTCAATTTAAAGCTATGTCCCCTCATGCTAGTCATCACTATTTGAGGAAAAAGGCTCTCACTGGAACTCTATCTAATCCTCTGATTATCTGACGTGTCTCAATTAAGTCAGCTCTCAACGTTATTCTCTCTAATTACTTGTAACAAATCATAATTCTTGGTAATTACAAAAAAATCTCAATAGTTTTTTTTCTCTTAATATGGCTCTAAAGGACAGATAAATTGGGGATTATTGCAAAGTTTTAAAAATCTTTAACATTTCTTTTTTCCCTGGGAATAGCATGGCTAGATTTCCAGTGCAATACCCCAGTGAGGTGTAACACAGTTAGGAGTGACTGCTGCCCAATCACATTGAAAATGTGTATCCATTTTTCATGCATCACTCTGTCACCTTGCCAGCTGGGCCAGAGTCAGAGCAGATCTAGAAACCCAAAACTCAACACCCAGGAGCCAATGTAGGATTAAGACCATAAAACCACTTGATGTAAGAGCAGAATTAGGAAATTTGGACCATTGAATGAGCTCTGTCATTCATTCAGTGAGATTGTGGCTGATTTGACAATCCTCAACTCCACTTTCCTGTTTTCCCCATAAACCATTGAGTCTGTTCCTGATTAAAAACATCTATCGATTGCAGCCTTGAACACACTTAATGACTGAGCCTCTACAGCCCTCTGGGATAAAGTATTCCATAGATTCACAATCTTCTGGAAGAAGAAATTACTCCTGGTCTTAAATAGGTGACCCAATTTTCTGAGATTACCCGAGACTCTCCCACAAAGGCAAACACCCAGGCTACATCTCCCTGTCAAGTCTCTTAAGAATCTTGAATGATTCAATAAGGTTACCATCCCAATCTTCTATATCCCAATGAGAAAAGATACAATCTACCCAACCTGAGACAATAAGAAAATCCCTCTTAGTGAATCTTCTCTGGACTACATGGCTTTGTGCGTGGGAAATCATGTCTCACAAACTTGATTGAATTTTTTGAAGAAGTAACAAAGAGGATTGATGAGGGCAGAGTGGTGGATGTGTTGTATATAGACTTCAGTAAGACGTTCGATAAGTTTCCCCATCGGAAAATGATTAGCAATGTTAGACCTTATGGCATAGAGGGAGAACTAACCATTTGGATACAAAACTATCCGAAAGATAGAAGATAGAGGGTAATGGTGGAGGGTTGTTTTTCAGACTGGAGGCCTGTGACCAGTGGAGTGCCACAAGGATCGGTGCTGGGTCCTCTAATTTTCATCATTTATAGAAATGATTTGGATGTGAGCATAAGAGGTACAGTTAGTAAGTTTGCAGATGCCACTAAAATTGGAGGTGTAGTGGACAGTGAAGAGGGTTACCTCAGATTACAACAGGATCTGGACCAGATGGGCCAATGGGCTGAGAAGTGACAGATGGAGTTTAATTCAGATAAATGCGAGGTGCTGCATTTTGGGAAAGCAAACCTTAGCAGGACTTATACACTTAATGGTAAGGTCCTAGGGTGTGTTGCTGAACAAAGAGACCTTGGAGTGCAGGTTCATAGCTTCTTGAAAGTGGAGTCGCAGGTAGATAGGATAGTGAAGAAGGTGTTTGGTGTGCTTTCCTTTATTGGTCAGAGTATTAAGTACAGGAGTTGGGAGGTCATGTTGCAGCTGTACAGGACATTGGTTAGGCCACTGTTGGAATATTGCATGCAATTCTGGTCTCCTTCTTATCGGAAAGATGTTGTGAAACTTGAAAGTGTTCAGAAAAGATTTACAAGGATGTTGCCAGGGTTGGAGGATTTGAGCTATAGGGAGAGGCTGAACAGGCTGGGGTTGTTTTCCCTGGAGCGTCAGAGGCTGAGGGGTGACTTTATGACGTTTATAAAATCATGAGGGGCATGGATAGGGTAAATAGGCAAAGTCTCTTTCCTGGGAAGGGGGAATCCAGAACTAGTGGGCAGAGGTTTAGGGTGAGAGGGGAAAGATATAGAAGGGACCTAACAGGCAACCATTTTACCCAGAGGGTGGTGTATGAATGGAATGAGCTGCCAGAGGAGGCTGGTACAATTCCAACATTTAAAAGGCATCTGGATGGGTATATGAATTGGAAGGGTTTAGAGGGATATGGGCTAAGTGCTGGCAAATGGGACGAGATTAGTTTAGGATATCTGGTCGGCATGGACGGGTTGGATTGAAGGGCCAGTTGCCGTGCTGTACATCTCTATGACTTACAACTTTGCAAAGTTAGAAATTTATGAGAAAATGTGTTAGTTTTTCTCTAGCAATATAATCGTAAAACATCATTTTTAATCACATTGTAAAAATCAAAGTCTGTTGCTTGCTTTTTTATATTTGACTAACTCCCTGAACCAGTAATATTGTGCTGGTTTGATGGATCGAAGTGGCTATATTCTGAGCATGGCTGCTCTCTGACATGTCAGAGAGAGCTCTCACACTAATCGCAGACACAGAGAGAATTGCTCTGTTCAGTTCCAACCACACAGAAGCAAATTAACAAAGACAGTTCCAGCTGTCACCTGATACCATTCGGGTCTTGATTGAGCAGCTGAATTCACAGTAACAATATGACAATGGGCTCACCTCTCTCAAAGAAGGAAAGGACAAAGGCAATTTAGGAATAAGACAGCAAAAAAATCTGAAAGGAAAAGGAATTACAGAAGCAATGAAATCATTTATATTCCGATTGCAGCTTTGACACTCCTTATTTGACATCAAAAAAGTGTTGTACTATCGAGAGAGGAATGTTTAAAATGCAATCACTAATGAATTGAAGGAAATGCAACAGTTAATACTCTCGAAATCCCTTCCTTAACCTCCATAACTCACGTTCCCTTTCAAGATGCTCCATTAAACCCGCTATTTGATTATGCTTTTGGTCACCTGCTCAAATATCTCCCTGAGCAGTTATAGAGTCATAGAGTCATAGACATGTACAGCACGGAAACAGACCCTTTGGTCCAACCCGTCCGTGCCGACCAGATATCCCAACCCAATCTAGACCCACCTGCCAGCGCCCGGCCCATATCCCTCCAAACCCTTCCTATTCATATACCTATCGAGATGCCTTTGAAATGTTGCAGTTGTACCAGCCTCCAGCACATCCTCTGGCAGCTCATTCCATACACGTACCACCCGCTGTGTGAAAAGTTGCTCCTTAGGTCTCTTTTATATCTTTCCCCTCTCACCCATGCCCTCTAGTTCTGGACTCCCTGACCCCAGGGAAAATACTTTGTCTATTTATCCTATCCATGCCCCTCATAATTTTGTAAACCTCTACAAGGTCATCCCTCAGCCTCTGATGCTCCAGGGAAAACAGCCCCAGCCTGTTCAGCCTCTCCCTGTAGCTCAGATCCTCCAACCCTGGCAACATCCTTGTAAATCTTTTCTGAACCCTTTCAAGTTTCACAACATATTTCCAATAGGAAGGAGACCAGAATTGCACACAATATTCCAACAGTGGCCTAACCAATGTCTTGGATTAGTGGTGCTGGAAGAGCACAGCAGTTCAGGCAGCATCCAACGAGCAGCGAAATCAACGTTTCGGGCAAAAGCCCTTCATCAGGAATAAAGGCAGTGAGCCTGAAGTATGGAGAGATAAGCTAGAGGAGGGTGGGGGTGGGGAGAGAGTAGCATAGAGTACAACGGGTGAGTGGGGGAGGAGCTGAAGGTGATAGGTCAAGGAGGAGAGGGTGGAGTGGATAGGTGGAAAAGAAGATAGGCAGGTCGGACAAGTCAAGGAGACAGTAACTGAGCTGGAAGTTTGAAACTAGGTTGAGGTGGGGGAAGGGGAAATGAGGAAACTGTTGAAGTCCACATTGATGCCCTGGGGTTGAAGTGTTCCGAGGCGGAAGATGAGGCGTTCTTCCTCCAGGCGTCTGGTGGTGAGGGAGCGGCGGTGAAGGAGGCCCAGGACCTCCATGTCCTCGGCAGAGTGGGAGGGGGAGTTGAAATGTTGGGCCACGGGGCGGTGTGATTGATTGGTGCGGGTGTCTCGGAGATGTTCCCTAAAGCGCTCTGCTAGGAGGCGCCCAGTCTCCCCAATGTAGAGGAGACCACATCGGGAGCAACGGATACAATAAATGATATTGGTGGATGTGCAGGTGAAACTTTGATGGATGTGGAAGGCTCCTTTAGGGCCTTGGATAGAGGTGAGGGAGGAGGTGTGGGCACAGGTTTTACAGTTCCTGCGGTGGCAGGGGAAAGTGCCAGAATGGGAGGGTGGGTCGTAGGGGGGTGTGGACCTGACCAGGTAGTCACGGAGGGAACGGTCTTTGCGGAAGGCGGAAAGGGGTGGGGAGGGAAATATATCCCTGGTCGTGGGGTCTTTTTGGAGGTGGCGGAAATGTCGGTGGATGATTTGATTGATGCGAAGGTTTGTAGGGTGGAAGGTGAGCACCAGGGGCGTTCTGTCCTTGTTACGGTTGGAGGGGTGGGGTCTGAGGGCGGAGGAGCGGAATGTGGACAAGATGCGTTGGAGGGCATCTTTAACCACGTGGGAAGGGAAATTGCGGTCTCTAAAGAAGGAGGCCATCTGGTGTGTGCTATGGTGGAACTGGTCCTCCTGGGAGCAGATACGGCGGAGGTGGAGAAATTGGGAATACGGGATGGCATTTTTGCAAGAGATAGGGTGGGAAGAGGTGTAATCCAGGTAGCTGTGGGAGTCAGTGGGTTTGTAAAAAATGTCAGTGTCAAGTCGGTCGTCACTAATGGAGATGGAGAGGTCCAGGAAGGGGAGCGAGGTGTCAGAGATGGTCCAGGTAAATTTAAGGTCAGGGTGGAATGTGTTGGTGAAGTTGATGAATTGCTCAACCTCCTCGCGGGAGCACGAGGTGGCGCCAATGCAGTCATCAATGTAGCGGAGGAAGAGGTGGGGAGTGGTGCCGGTGTAATTACGGAAGATCAACTGTTCTACATAGCCAACAAAGAGACAGGCATAGCTGGGGCCCATACGTGTGCCCATGGCTACGCCTTTGGTCTGGAGGAAGTGGGAGGATTCAAAGGAGAAATTGTTAAGGGTGAGGACCAGTTCGGCCAAATGAATGAGAGTGTCAGTGGAAGGGTACTGTTGGGGACGTTTGGAGAGGAAAAAACGGAGGGCTTGGAGGCCATGGTCATGGCGAATGGAGGTGTAGAGGGATTGGATATCCATGGTGAAGATAAGGCGTTGGGGGCCGGGGAAACGGAAGTCTTGGAGGAGGTGGAGGGCGTGGGTGGTGTCTCGAACGTATGTGGGGAGTTCCTGGACTAGGGGGGATAGGACAGTGTCAAGGTAGGTAGAGATGAGTTCAGTGGGGCAGGTGCTGTACAGCCATAACATGACCTCCCAACTCCTGTACTCAAAATTCTGACCAATAAAGGAAAGCATACCAAACGCCTTCTTCACTATCCTATCTACCTGCGACTCCACTTTCAAGGAGCTATGAACCTGCACTCCAAGGTCTCTTTGTTCAGCAACACTCCCTAGGACCTTACCATGAAGTGTATAAGTCCTGCTAAGATTTGCTTTCCCAAAATGCAGCACCTCGCATTTATCTGAATTAAACTCCATTTACCACTTCTGAGCCCATTGACCTATCTGGTCCAGATCCTGTTGTAATCTGAGGTAACCCTCTTCGCTGTCCACTCCATCTCCAATTTTGGTGTCATCTGCAAACTTACTAACTGTACCTCTTATGCTCGCATCCAAATCATTTATGTAAATGATAAAAAGTAGAGGGCCCAGCACCGATCCTTGTGACACTCCACTGGTCATAGGCCTCCAGTCTGAAAAACAACCCTCCACCACCACCCTCTGTCTTCTACCTTTGAACCAGTTTTGTATCCAAATGGCTAGTTCACCCTGTATTCCATGAGATCTAACCTTGCTAATCAGTCTCCCATTGGGAACCTTGTCGAACGTCTTACTGAAATCCATATAGATCACGTCCACTGCTCTGCCCTCATCAAAAGTTCTGTGGGATTTTAAGAATCTTGAGATATTTCCTTCCAGTACAGGCATTGTAAATACTTGCCAATCAACTTGCTTAGAGATGTTAGTGTTCACTTGAACCTGGGTCTCCTGGCTCAAATATTGGGGCAGTCTCACTGAGAACCCCAGCACAGGAGCTATATAAATGCAAGTTGTTGAACTCGGAGGAGCTGAGAAGGAGTGTTCCATTCCACTTCAATTAATTAATTTCAGAAGTTGTTTCAAGTTAGTGGGATGAGGAAAGATCACTGAAAGCGTTCATTATTCCTGATCTACAGCAACCTAGTCCTTGATGTTTCGAGTTTAACATTGGTAAGTGAGTGAAGAAATCTGTGGAAAAGCAACATGTGCCTAACTTGATAATGCTTGAAAATGGCAGCGGACTTCGGAAGCATAATGAAACAGTGCATGTTAATTTGTCATTTCGGATTCCAGCTGGTATGTAGGTTTGCTCGCTAAGCTGGAAGGTACATTTCCAGACGTTTCGTCACCATACTAGATAACATCTTCAGTGGGCCTCTGGGCAAAGCACTGTTGATAATTCCTGCTTTCTATCAATAATACCCTTACTGGCATAAAATTCACTAAAGAGGAGGAAAACAAGAACAAACTGCCATTCCTAGATGTCACAGTAGAGCGAACAGCCAATGGGGAACTTCAAACCAGCATCTACAGGAAGACAACACATACAGACCAAGTACTGAATTACAGAAGCAATCATCCCTACACCCACAAACGAAGTTGCATCAGCACAGAGGAACTACGCAGAGCAGAGGAAAATCACCGATACAGTGTATTCAAAAAGAACGGGTACCCAATGAACACAGTCTGCAGATTTCTCAGCGACAAATCCAAACAAGCAGCCATAATGCATCCAGAAACCCTGGCCACTCTCCCCTACATCAAAGATATTTCGGAAATGACTGCCAGACTACTCAGACCCCTTGGCATCATGGTAGCCCACAAACCCACCAACACACTAAAACAGCAGCTAATGAACTTGAAAGACCCCATACAGACAATGAGCAAAACTAATGTCATTTACAAAATACCATGCAAGGACTGTAACAAACACTATATTGGACAAACAGGCAGAAAACTAGCCAGCAGGATACATGAACATCAACTAGCCACAAAACGACATGACCCTCTCACTAGTGTCCTCACATACGGATGAGGAAAGACACCACTTCGACTGGGACCACACATCCATCCTAGGACAAGCCAAACAGAGACACGCACGAGAATTCCTAGAAGCATGGCATTCCAACAGGAACTCTATCAACAAACACATCGAGTTAGACCCCATCTATCACCCCCTGAGAAAGAACAGGAAATAATATCGCTACAGGAAATGATACCACCACAGGAAATGACATCGCAAACCCAAAGAAACCCAAACATATAAATAGAAAGCAGGAATTATCAACAGTGCTTCACCCAGAGGCCCACTGAAGATGTTACATAGTGTGGTGACGAAACATCTGGAAATGAACCTTCCAGCTCAGCGAGCAAACCTCCATCCAGACCCTCAATCTGAGCTACAAATCTTCTCAAAACTGGTGGTAACACTGGACAGGACAGATCCCTGACTTAATTGAACTTAAGTTTTAACTTTGCTTTTTTACTGTGGTGATTAACCACTGAACATATTCACAAAAGGCTGCAGATTGTCTTTTAACAAAAAAAGGTTTATTACACAAACTAAAATCTCAAAATGTGCTACACGATAGAAGAACTGTTCGAAATAGTCTAACTATAAATATCAGCAAAAAAAACTTCCTCCCGTTTATCCCCATAACAACAACTTTACAGACACTTAAACTTCTGTGGAATGTCACCTGATCTCTACATTACATCTTTATCAGATGATTCATCTGACTCGGTTTCCTTTTCAGGAAATTCTGTTCATTCACTCAGTGCTATTTTCTTTCATTAGTATTTCTTTTTGAGACCCTTAAACAAGCTGCTAACTCAGCTCACTTATTGATTATCTGGTGCTCCTTAAAGACATGCCTTCAACAAATGTGAGTAATGTCTTTTTCTCTGACATTTGGATAGCTTTCTGGAGACTTTCTCTTATTGACTTTTAAGCTGCTCAGGACTTCCTTTCAGCCCAGACTACTTGGAGACTGCTCTGCTTTTGGGACATTACTCTCGCTTTTGCTTCTACCCCTTTGTTTTCTAATGCACTGTATTGTTAACCTTAAGGCTTAATCTAAATGCATGTAATCACAGCAAATCCCCAGGCAACCCAACACTACGAACATGATAAATCCAAAATGAAACTAAAAACCAGATATTTCCTTCTTATTACAAAAAATCCACTTAAAGTTGTAAATTCTTCTTCCACTTTAGAACACAAACTCAGAAACAGCGCTAATATATTATGAACCTTCTCCTTACCAATATCGCACTGCTTGCAGATTATGATCTGAACCCAGTACTAACCGGGCTCTTCATTGGCTTCAGGGGATCAACAAATGCTAACTTACAAACATCACAGAATCCCTACACTGTGAAAATAGGCTATTCAGCCCAACAAGTCCGCATTGACCGTCCAAAGAAAATCTCACCCAGACCCACCCCTCGGTGCATATCCCATGCCCAATTCACATAACCTGCACATCTTTCGACTGTGGGAGGAAACTAGAGCACTCAGAGAAAACCCACACAGACATGGAGGGAATGTGCAAACTCCACACTGACAGTCACCCGAGGGTGGGATCGAACCCAGGTCTCCAATGCTGTGAAGCAGCAGTGCTAACCACTGAGACACCATGCCTCATATAAAAATGAAATAAAACACTAAAATTCTGAAAAAGACCCACAGGAATCAGAGCATTAACTCTGCTTTGTCTCTCCACAGCTGCTGCCAGACCTGCTGAATTTCTCAGCAATTTCTGTTTTGGTTTCATCTAAAGCTAGTCTGTTGTGTTTAAAGCTAATTTGCACCTATTGAAAGGTGGGTAGATTGGTCCTGGTGCAGGTGCTGTCACTGTGCAGGAAGTGAATTCGACCTGGGAAACAGGGAAGGGTAGTACAATGTAGGAGCAAACTACTGCAGAGGCTGGAATGTACAATATGGGAGATTGTGTCTCTGCAGTTTATAGACACAGCGCTGGAGGTCTCAGTGGAGGAGGTAGATAATAGAAAGGATGTCTTGTATCTGCAAAGGTGCAGATGACCTTCCAGGTACGTGGTCAAAGGACAGTGGAGGCCAATGTCAGCAGTAAGGCCCACGGACCTGGAAGAAATTCAGTGACCTCAAGGTCAGCTGGTGCATCATCAAATATCTCATCCCATCACCTTTACCTTGAGTCTCAAACATTGCTCAATGCACCACACCCTGTTTTTCACCTCCCAGAGGGAAGGAACAGTAAGATTATGGGAACATTTGGAAATTAACACATGGAGCACTGTTCAGAGGTATACAAGCCAAGAAAGACCAGAATGCATCATCCACAGATTTTACACAAAGATAGTGGCTGACGGCAAGTCCAGGTGGGAACTAGCCCAGAGCAGGTGGGATTTAGCCTAGCACGGGTGGGATATTGATCAGTCTGGGTGGGATTTAGCCCAGAGCAGGTGGGATTTAGCCCAGTGCGGGTGGGATTTAGCTCAGTATGGGTGGGATTTAGCTCAGTACGGGTGAGATTTAGCTCAGTCTGGGTGGGATTTAGCCCAGTGCAGATGGGATTTGGCCCAGGGTTGATGGGGTTTGGCCCAGAGCGGGTGGGATTTTACCCTAGTGCAGATGGAATTTAGCCCAGTGCACGTGGGACTTAGCCCAGTCTGTGTGGGAGTTAGCCCAGTGCACGTGGGACTTAGCCCAGTCTGTGTGGGATTTAGCCCAGTGCGGGTGGGACATAGCCCAGTGCAGGTTGGAATCAACTCAGTCTGGGTCGAGGTTATTCCAGTCCAAGTCGGAGTTAGTCCAGTCTGGGTCGGGGTTAGCCCAGTCCAGGTCGGAGTTAGCCCAGTTCAGGTCAGAGTTAGTCCCGTCTGGGTCGGGGTTAGCCCAGTCCAGGTCGGAGTTAGTCCAGTTCAGGTCAGAGTTAGTCCCGTCTGGGTCGGGGTTAGCCCAGTCCAGGTCGGAGTTAGTCCAGTTCAGGTCGGGGTTAGCCCAGTCCGAGTGGCATTTAGCCCAGTCCGGGTCAAGTTAGCCCAGTCTAGGTGGGACTTAGCCCAGCCCAGTCTGGGTCCAAGTTAGCCCAGTCTGGGTAGGGGTTAGCCCAGTCTGGGTAGGGGTTAGCAAAGTCTGAGTCGGGGTTAGCCCAGTCTGGGTGGGAGTTAGCCCAGTCTGGGTGAGAGTTAGCCCAGTCTGGGTGGGAGTTAGCCCAGTCTGGGTGGGAGTTAGCCCAGTCTGGGTGGGAGTTAGCCCAGCCCAGTCTGGAGTGTCTGCAGGGCCATGGCTTAAGAAATGACTATAATGTTTAACCTTTAAATTTATTTCTTTACATTTCTACTTTATAATTTTGAACTTTTTGACTTATTTCTTTAGTTTTCTGTTTTTGTACTTAAGATTTTCTACCTAGGTACCTTTGAAACCAAGATGGTGTGGGGAATGGTGACTTTGTATACTTTTCACTGAGCTCCTTTCCCCTGCACATGACGATAAAATCCTAATTCTAAATCTAATAGCAAACAGTTATTAGTTCTATCTCATACATCTGGCTTTAAACCTCACACCCATATCTCCACGATTGCTCACATGACCAGCAACTCACATCCATCCAAACATCTTCTACAACATTCACTCCCACAATTTCCTCACTGTTAAAGAACACGGTGTCAGCAGCAAGCTCCAAGAAACTGTTGCACAGACGAGAAAGAGGACACTTGGTAGTTTAATGTGCCAAGAAAAAAGCAATACAATATGTAATTAGTTTCAATGTTTTGTTTGTTTATTTGTCATTGTATACTAATTTTGTTGAAAGGGAAAAAAGAGTGTTGTGGGGAAAATCACCAGGCTGAGAGTCAGAGCAGGGTTCAATGACAGAGTTTATTGTACAAGGAAATACCAGGGCTCCAAGGAGAGGAAAACACCAACAGCACAGTGGGCAGCTGTGAGTCCTCTCTCATTCTGGAGCACACATCAAGATACTTTTATACATTTAGTGATATAATAGGTCAGGGATGAGTGATTGTCTCTGTAACACAGTTCGTTTGTTGTAAACATTGCAGAATTGTCGATAGTTTCAATGCAGTCATTGTCAGTTCCAGCATGGCCTTTGTTAATTTTAATGCGGTCATTGTCAGTTTCAGTGCAGACATTGTCAGTTTCAGTGCAGACATTGTCAGTTTCAATGTCTGTGCGGAGGTCTATTGCTGTAGTAATGGGTGTTAATCACACTTCCTGAGAAAGCCAATTACTGCAGCCCTGGCTATTATCATTTTGTATTGAGTCCATATCAAACAGTTTTCATTTCTATAAAAGGTGTTGGCTGGACCCAGACACCTCAGTGGGCAGTGTACATTACCCATGTGTATTCTCTCCCTCACCTGCCTTAACCTCATCAACTAAGTTGTGAGTGTATTGTGCTGGCATTCTGGTGGTCCCAGGCAGTATCTGTTTCTGAATTAGTGGTGCTGGAAGAGCACAGCAGTTCAGGCAGCACCCAAGGAGCTTCGAAATCGATGTTTTGGGCAAAAGCCCAGCAGTATCTGTGTCTGCTCTGCCTTCTCTTTCCATATTGTGATCCGGCAGCCATCTTGTGTGTCAAGTGGCCAAGTTATGGTTCAACAGCCATCTTGTGTGTCCGTGTGTCAAGGGTCACCCCACCCCGTGTCACCTCCCACTTCACTCCGCTCTTTGTAGTCAAGGAGGCGACTTCAGAGATCTCCCACAGACCCCCCAATTTACATGTAGAGGTGGTCTCCTCTAGGGACTCCTCCTGAAGGGTGTCGTGGAGTGCCAATTTCATTGGGCGCTCTTCCGTGGTGACACTCGCTGCTGACACAGTTCTCGTCAGTGCAGCCTTACAGCAGATCCTTTAAACACCCAAGGCCCCAGTATCCCGGTATGCCAAAGAGGGTCCACAAGATTTACCGAGCAACCAGCTTAGCCAGCTGCCTGTAATTGTGGCTGATATTCCTGATGGCTTCTGTAATGTTATAAGAGTCATCAATAACATGGTTGATATAATTGTCACCAATAATTGTACAAAATCCCCTTGCTGTGCTCATTGATAATCCACTGTGTAACATGTCTGCTATGTGTAGAGTCTGAGTTTGGCCAGCTCTGTATTCATTGCTTCCAGGGCTTTTGAGGTATTGTTGCCTAGGATAGTCAGGCCACATACAAATTAAGTTAGATTTTTAGCACTGACAACCCCTGCTAAGCCCCCCCAAAGATAGAGATCCCAAGAATCCGTAACCCAGTGATGACCCCAAAGTGGTGGGGATCTGTCAGTCAGCACAGAACTCCTGGCTGATGGAGAGGGTCACTATCCTTCTCTGGACATGTCCCCTGCTGGGACACGGTACACTAAGAGGTGCAATTGTCCCTACTGTGAACAGATTTGGGAGGTCTGGCCTGTCTGTTGCGTAAGGCCCCTTAAATAGAAAAATGAATCCCGTTGCCGCTCGGTAACAGACATTGTCCTGTCCTTCCGCCTGTCTGTCCACCCATTGTCGGCCCTGATCCCCTGGGTGTTACCCCCGAGCTGGTAAGTATCAAACAGATACATCCATGCAGCAGAGCTGACATGGGTGCCATTGTACTGACCACGTGTGAATTGTCTGCCCGCGGTCCCATTCAAGCACGCCTGTTCACTGCAGGCGCTGGTAAACTGTCCCCTGGTGAATGTACAATGCTGATAAGTGCACTGTGTCTGGACGCATGAGTCATTTTTGGGAACCAGGGCATAAACGCATCCCTATTCCTGCTCTGTGAAACAGAGTGGGTGATTACCAGGTTTAAATGGGTCTTCCCTGCCCTCGGCTGGAGTCCCCGTTTGTATTTCCCTATCTGCCCCTTACTCAGCATTCCTGAGGTGTCCACTGTATACAGGTCACGAGGGGTCCACATCGAAGTAGCCACAAATAGGGATTTTACTGATCATGCCGGTGGCTAGCAGACAGTCCAGTTCCCATACAGACTGAGGTGGGTTTTATAGAAGAGGTTGTCTTCAAATCCTAGGCAAAAGTGAGGACTGCAGATGCTGGAAACCAGAGTTTAGATCAGAGTGGTGCTGGAAAAGCACAGCAGGTCAGGCAGCATCCGAGGAGCAGGATGTCGATTTTCCTGCTCCTTGGATGCTGCCTGACTTGCTGTGCTTTTCCAGCACCACTCTGATCTAAACTCTGGCTTCAAATCCTGACATGCTCCTGACAGTCGTGACACTGAAACACAGTGAAATACATGCAGGTATATACATTTGCAGTTAAAATAAACTTATCAGTCAAAGTCTTTGTTCCCACCAGGAGGCGCAGTCATGTTTCTGTGTGATTTGTTCTGTTGTGTTTTCGGTATTCCCCCCCTGGATGACCATCTTGTCTGCTGCTCCTGTCTGCACCTAAAGAGTGGTCAATGACAGTAGTTTGGACATAGGAGATTTTGAACAGTTTGATTTGGGTCCAGTGCCTTTTCCCTTACTGTCTTGGCAGGCCCAAGTATCCCCTCTAATTACCACAGCGCATGGCCCATTCCATGTTGGGGCAAAGCCTGGTTTTTCGGGCAGTGCTCACACCAGGACACGGCTTCATGCTGCTGGGACCTCAGGGAAGATTCTGAGTTCCCCTGCCTTGTCCTTTTTGTCCTGGTTGTCAATTACAGATTTCTGCATCCCTTTCAATTGGGCGCTTAATTCTATCACATATCGCGGAATTTTGTCTTTTAGTGGACCCACATCGGTGCCACCTGTGATTATTGTCTCTGGCAATTGTATTGCTTGCCCGGTCATTAATTCATATGGTGTTAGCCCAGCTGCCTGATTCATAGTAGCTCTTAATCTCATCAGTCTGGTTGGCAGCACTTCAGCCCATGTTCTGCCTGAGGTTTGCATAGCCTTAGCTAAAGTATTTTTGAGCGTTCTACTCATTGTCTGCACTATCCCTGAGCTCTGAGGGTGAGAGGGAATGTGAATTTTTTGTCGAATGCCAAGTAATTGGCAGACCGTCTTCATGACCCTGCCTGTAAAATGTATCCCTTGGTTGGAGTTGTTCTGGGGGAGCACCCACCGCAGGATGACCTCCTTCACTAATATTCTGGCTACAGTGGCCACAGTGCAGCTTTTGGTCAGGAATGCCCCTACCCACCAGGTGAATTGGTCTACGATGACCGGGCAGTATGTTTTCCCACAGGAAGGTGGTAGTGGCCCTGTAAAATCTATCTGAAGGTGTTCCCAGGGTCCCCTAGGTCTGGGCTGGTGTCCCATCCTAACTTTTATGGATCTCCCTGGGTTATGTTGCGCACAAACCATGCATGTGCGGCAGTACTTGGCCATGTCCCTCCCACTACCACTCTCTCCCTAGGCTGGTTATCATGGTCTCTCTAACTGTATGGGAGAGCCCGTGATGCAGTTTGAGCAATGTGTTCTGTATACAGGCTGGCGCTACCACCCTGTCTGCTCGCCTCCAGACCCCATCCTCCCCTCTGAATGCCCCATGCAGTTTCCATTGCTCTCTCTTTTCCTGCAGGGTGTCCTCCTGTAGCTACTGAATTTGGATAGTGTCTTTCACTAATTCAATAGTGGCTACTGCAGCCTCATCAATGGTTTCTTGTCCTCGAGCTTTCTGAGCTGCTCGTTCTGCTGCCTGGTTCCCATTGAACTGGAGCCAACCTGGACTCTGTTTTGCTGACTCCTTTTGATGGGCTTTTATTTTTATTATTGCACCCTCTTTTGGCTGTTCACTGGTCTGTAGTTATGCCTGAATTCTGAACTGGTGTCTGATAGGGGTTCCTCCCATGGCGATGAACCCTCTTCTATCCCATGTCACTGTATAATCATGGACTACACTGAATACATACTGACTGTCTGTATATATATTCACAATTGCTCCTTTTGCTAGTTCCAGTGCTTTGGTGAGTGCTACCAGTTCTGCTACCTGTGTGGACTGACTTCCATCAATCCTTCTGGACATAACTGTTTCTAACGTATCACTCACTACAGCCCATCCTATTTGGGACGACCCTGCTACCTATTTTCCTGACCTGTCCATGAAGAGGGTCTCGTCGGCTGTGTCTCAGGGGATATCTTTTACTCTCCCCCTATCTTCATCCCCATCTGTATCCCCACAGCTGTGAGGCTCCCTGTGTCTAGAATTCCCTCAGCTGGCTTTTCACCGGTATCCCTAACTATTACCACAGACCGACTTGGGGTTTAAAGAACTGCCTCCTACTTTGCCCTTCTCATATTGGAGACGGCCCTCAGTTTCCCTGTGTTTAGCATCTACCAGGGTGTGTTTAGTGTGGACAATGGCATTCCCTGTCATTACTATGGGCTCACTAACCCTAACAGCCCAATCAGCACAGTCTAAGGCTGCATTGCACCTGGGCAACGTGGTGACTACTGGCCCTTCTGTAATTGAGTAGTATCCCACGGGCCGTCTCCTGTTACCGTGGTCTTGGGTGACCACTGCAGAGTAAAATCTTCCCTTATTATTACAGAGGATGTGAAAATCCTTGCTGGGATCTGGCAGCCTGAGCCCGGGGGCCAATATGAGTTGGGTTTTTCGCTGACTCTATGCCTCCTCCTGTTCTGGCTCCCAGGTTACAGGTTCCAAGGTGGACTTGCCTCCTTTAATTAATCTCTGGATCAGTTCAGCCAATTTGGTGAACTCTGGTATAAAGCTCCGACTGTAGTCCAAGACCTTTCTGACCCCGCCTGACAGTGGCAGGTCGTGACATTTGTTGGATTGCTGTCTTGTGGTCATTGGGCATTTCTCTGGGATATCAGGTGTCCCAGGTATAAGACTTGTATTTTGCCAATCTGTGCCTTTGTGGGGCTGACTTTTAACCCTGCGGTTGCCAATTCCTGTAATACTAGACATAAAGCTTCCTGGTAAAAACAATGACTGCAGATGATGAAAACCAAATACTGGATTAGTGGTGCTGGAAGAGCACAGCAGTTCAGGCAGCATCCAACGAGCAGCGAAATCGACGTTTTGGGCAAAAGCCCTTCATCAGGAAGGGCTTCCTGGTGTCCTGACTCAGACTCTGAGGCAATTAGAATATCATCTCCATATTGGAGGGCAGTGCACCCTCTGGTAAATCTACTCTCTTCCAAATGTCGCTCCTCACCCTGTGAACAACAGTGGGGCTGCTGTGGAACCCTTGTGGCAGGTGAGTCCATGTATACTGCCTGTTCCTTACTGTAAAAGTGGATTTATTTTGGGACTCAAGGTGTAACGGAACAGACCAGAAATCATTGGCTATGTCTAAAACAGTGGAAATCATGTGCTCGGGGGCCAACCTGTTTAAGATGGTGGAGGGGTCTGCTACAGGGGGGTACAATTTGGGGGTGACCTTATTTAATCCTGTATAATCAATGGTGAGCCTGTACCTCCCATCAGACTTTAGTACTGGCCATGTCAGGGAATTAGTTATACTTGTGGTTTCTTTCAGGATTCCCTGTTTCACTATCCTTTCACTATCTCCACAATTGCTTGTTCTGCTTCAGGTTTTATTGGGTATTGCTGGTGGGGCTTATGCTCTGGTCCAGGAACCCTTCTCGGGTTGATGTTAAGTAGACCTTTGCTTCTGCCCAGGCTCCAGGGATGGAGGGGCAGATGGCTCCAATTCCCCCTTTTTGAGTCTCCAGTCCCTACCAGTGGCTGTGGCCACTTTAATACTTTCAAAGTGACTTGTAAGTTTCCCAATCTCAGTCTTTCAATCGTCGTGTCTGGGCCAAATCAATTTCCCTTTCGCACAATCGTTTAGAACATTATATTCTCCCATGCGATCATTGCCCATTTTGGTGCCTCGTTATTTTGGCATACATAGAATTTCATGGGGATGTATCTATTGTTTATTTCTACGAGGGTAGTTTCGCTTGGGTAAGCTGGTGCTTTATCCCCTCCTACCCTGGTTAAGTGGATCATTTTATTTGTGTGGGCTAAGGGTAGGTTTGTGATGGATACAGCCACTCCTGTGTCCACCAGCATCTCACATTTCCTCCCTCCCATTACTGCGGGTACGTAAACTCTCTCCTCTCCCTTACCCTCACGAATGGGGCAGTTGGTTTTCAGCTTTGCTGACCTGGGGATCCCCGCGTTTCTGTGGAGTTCCGGGTGGTGTCTGGGGGTGCCCCATGCTTTTCCCAACACAGTGCTTCTGTGTGTCCTGTTCTGTTGGAGTGGCTGCAGTATTTTACATTGTTCCCTGGTCTATCCCCTGCTCATGGGACCCTACACTCTCTGGTAAAGTGTCCCTGTCACCCACAGCTCAGGCAGGATAGTTTTATTCTGCTCTCGCCTCCGTTCCAGTTGGCTGCTTTGTCAGGTCTTGCCTTTGTTGCAGGAGCTTCTACCTCCTGGACCCCATTATCCCACTCAACGAGGTCATCATAATCCTGGGATATTATTGTTCCCATTTTCAGGATGGCTTGGTGGATGCTAGAGAGCCCATCTCTAAAAGCTTGGATGAATGCCCAGTCCCCCCAGATCTGGGTTGGTTTGCCCTGAGCATTCCTGATAGATTTTGAACAATCATTTCCCATACTCAGAGGCTCCTTCCCCTTTAAGTTGCTTCGTGGTTGTGATCCTGCTCCAGTTTGTGGGAGCATTTCCTACCACCCTCTGGATTTCCACTTTAACACTGGTGAAGGATGCCTGCTGGGCATCTATCTCAGCTGTAAGGGCAACAGTATGTGTCCATCGTCCTCCCCTAAAGTCTCAGGTTGCTGTGGTGTCAGGTGGGCCAGTTACCTGTCCCCACTTGCCCCAGGGCAAGCTGCCCGGACCAGCTGGTGTATGCCCCTCAGGTGTAGTAGGTGCCCTACCCATACACTATCCAGCTCTTCCCAGAACCTGGTGTTTGCGCTCCAGGCTGTAATTTGCCAGGGAGACCATGATTTGCTGCCTCTCTCCTGGGGTGAAGGGTTTATAATTCGCTTTGGGCTGTGAGTCTGTTCCTTCTCTAGTAATGGGCGCTAAGTTATACTCTTGCA
Organism: Chiloscyllium punctatum; assembly: GCF_047496795.1. Lineage (NCBI taxonomy): Eukaryota > Metazoa > Chordata > Chondrichthyes > Orectolobiformes > Hemiscylliidae > Chiloscyllium > Chiloscyllium punctatum. The sequence continues at coordinate 84,213,923 of NC_092763.1, read as the reverse complement.
CAGTTTGTCCAACAGAGGGAGCAGTTGGTCCCTGCAGGACGGTTTTGTAGGAGGGAAGAGAGTCAGTCTCCTTTTCCTCTTGTACTTTTTCTAATTTTGTTCCAGCTCCTTTTTGCTGTCCTCCAGATCCTCAATTCATTCTTGGCCTTTTCTCCACCTGCTAGTGGAGGCACCTACTTGTTCAATTAGGCCAGCTAATTGGGATACTAACATTACCCCTATCGTTTTAGTTTTATTCTGTTTCAGTTTATCTACCCACTCTCTCGGTTGTGCTAACATCTGGGATGGGTCACAACCACTTTTCTTCATTTACTCTGTCACCCCTTGTCTGTCTGCCTTGTATTTCTCAATAAGGAAACCTACAGTATCCCCCTTAAAACTTTGATCTGCAATTTCGCAGATTGTGTATCCCTGGATACCAGCAACAGTAAAGTGTTCCTCACCAGTAAGGACTTCTCCACCCCCTGGCCAATAATACTGTCCCAGCACCATCCCAGCAAGGTGAACTGTCTACCGGTGGGACTTCACTACCCTCCCGGCCACCGCCACTAGTCAGTACCTAGCTACCTGGGAATGGTGGCTCAATAAGTTGTGCTCTCTATCGGGAATCCTCTACCCTCCTGGCCGCCTCTACTGACCCAACACCTCCTGATAGGCCCAGAAGCCTACCTCTGGCCTGGTGTGCTCTCTAGCGGTGGGACTCGTTACCCTCCCGGCCACCGCCACTATTCAATCTCTGTTGTTCTACTACGGACTGACGGGGTAACACGGTAACTCACAGTGTCTACGCTCCCCACCTCGGTAACGTGCGCGTCACTGAGGTTTGGCTCTTGGTCAGAGTGATCAGCTCCTCTTCCTCACCACATTGGAAATTACAAAAACAAACAGCACCCAATGTTTAACTTAAACTCCAACTGGACTCTGTGTTGTTGGCTCTGACAGAATCCCGGGTTACCTGACTTTGCCACTTGTGCATCACAGCTCCTAGTGCCCTTGGCATCTCAATTCCCACTTCAGTTCTCGTGGGGGGAGGGGGGTGGCTACCCCTCTTAACAACCGGTTCAGGGCAAGGTCTTTGAGACAGGCACTACCTTGTCCTCTGGCTGTTTCAGCACAAGCTGCAGGTTCTCACAGCAGTTAAACACCTATTCTCCACAGATATGCACCGAAAAAATTTTAACTCAATACTGCAGTGAGTTAGACATTACAATTGGTTTTACCTTTTAAACTGTGTCCTTGGCCCAGTCTGATCCTTCCTGTTTGCAGGTACACATCGGTTCTGACCCTGGCTCCCCAATCATGACCTTCAACCAGAGAACCAGTAATAAGAACACAGCTCACAGCACCAATTATTGTGGGGAAAATCACCAGGCTCAGAGTCAGAGTCGGGGTTCAATGACAGAGTTTATTGTACAAGGAAATACCGGGGCTCCGAGAAGAGACAGAGACACTAATAGCGCAGTGGGCAGCTGTGAGTCCTCTCTCAACTCGGAGCACACATCAAGATACATTTATACATTTAGTGCTATAATAAGTCAGGGATGAGGTGATTGTCTTTGTAACACAGTTTGTTTGTTGTAAACATTGCAGAATTATTGATAGTTTCAGTGCAGTCATTGTCAGTTCCAGCTCAGCCTTTGTTAACTTCAGCACAGTCATTGTCAGTTTCAGCACAGACATTGTCAGTTTCAGCACAGTCATTGTCATTTTCAGCACAGACATTGTCAGTTTCAGCACAGACATTGTCAGTTTCAGCACAGTCATTGTCAGTTTCAGCACAGACATTGTCAGTTTCAGCACAGTCATTGTCAGTTTCAGCACAATCATTGTCAGTTTCAGCACAGTCATTGTCAGTTTCAGCACAGACATTGTCAGTTTTAGCTCAGACATTATCAGTTTCAGCTCAGACATTATCAGTTTCAGCACAATCATTGTCAGTTTCAGCACAGTCATTGTCAGTTTCAGCACAGACATTGTCAGTTTCAGCACAGTCATTGTCAGTTTCAGCACAGACATTGTCAGTTTGAACACAGACATTGTCAGTTTGAGCACAGACATTATCAGTTTCAGCACAGTCATTGTCAGTTTCAGCACAGACATTGTCAGTTTCAGCACAGACATTGTCAGTTTGAGCACAGACATTGTCAGTTTGAGCACAGACATTATCAGTTTCAGCACAGTCATTGTCAGTTTCAGCACAGACATTGTCAGTTTGAGCACAGACATTATCAGTTTCAGCACAGACATTGTCTGTTTCAGCAAATTCATTGTCTGTTTCAGCACAGTCATTGTCAGTTTCAGCACAGACATTGTCAGTTTCAGCGCAGTCATTGTCAGTTTCAGCACAATCATTGTCAGTTTCAGCACATACATTGTCAGTTTCAGCACAGTCATTGTCAGTTTCAGCACAGACATTGTCAGTTTCAGCTCAGACATTATCAGTTTCAGCTCAGACATTATCAGTTTCAGCACAGACATTGTCAGTTTCAGCACATACATTGTCAGTTTCAGCACATACATTGTCAGTTTCAGCACAGACATTATCAGTTTCAGCACATACATTGTCAGTTTCAGCTCAGACATTATCAGTTTCAGCACAGACATTGTCAGTTTCAGCACAGACATTGTCAGTTTCAGCACAGTCATTGTCAGTTTCAGCACATACATTGTCAGTTTCAGCGCAGTCATTGTCAGTTTCAGCACAGACATTGTCAGTTTGAGCGCAGTCATTGTCAGTTTCAGCACATACATTGTCAGTTTCAGCACAGACATTGTCAGTTTCAGCGCAGTCATTGTCAGTTTCAGCACATACATTGTCAGTTTCAGCGCAGTCATTGTCAGTTTCAGCACAGACATTGTCAGTTTCAGCACAGTCATTGTCAGTTTCAGCACAGACATTGTCAGTTTCAACACAGTCATTGTCAGTTTCAGCACAGACATTGTCAGTTTCAGCACATACATTGTCAGTTTCAGCACAATCATTGTCAGTTTCCGCACAGACATTGTCAGTTTCAGCTCAGACATTATCAGTTTCAGCACAGACATTGTCAGTTTCAGCACAGTCATTGTCAGTTTCAGCACAATCATTGTCAGTTTCAGCACAGACATTATCACTTTCAGCACAGACATTATCAGTTTCAACACAGACATTATCAGTTTCAGCACAGACACTATCAGTTTCAGCACAGACATTGTTAGTTTCAGCACAGACATTGTTAGTTTCAACACAGTCATTGTCAGTTTCAGCACAGACATTGTCAGTTTGAGGACAGTCATTGTCAGTTTCAGCACAGTCATTGTAGTTTCAGCACAGACATTGTCAGTTTCAGCACAGTCATTGTCAGTTTCGGCACAGACATTGTCAGTTTCAGCACAGACATTGTCAGTTTCAGCACAGTCATTGTCAGTTTCAGCAAATATATTGTCAGTTTCAGCACAATCATTGTCAGTTTCAGCACATGCATTGTCAGTTTCAGCACAGACATTGTCAGTTTCAACACAGTCATTGTCAGTTTCAGCACAGACATTGTCAGTTTGAGCACAGACATTGTCAGTTTCAGCACAGTCATTGTCAGTTTCAGCACAGACATTGTCAGTTTCAACACAGTCATTGTCAGTTTCAGCACAGACATTGTCAGTTTGAGCACAGACATTGTCAGTTCCAGCACAGACATTGTCAGTTTCAGCACAGACATTGCCAATTTCAACACAGTCATTGTCAGTTTTCGCAGTCATTGTCAGTTTCAGCACAATCATTGTCAGTTTCAGCACAGACATTGTCAGTTCAGCACAGACATTGTCAGTTTCAGCACAGTCATTGTCAGTTTCAGCACAATCATTGTCAGTTTCAGCACAGACATTGTCAGTTTCAGCACAGACATTGTCAGTTTCAGCACAGACGTTGTCAGTTTCAGCGCAGACGTTGTCAGTTTCCGTGTCTGCACAGAAGTCCATTGCTGTAGTACTGGATGCTAATCGCTCTTCCTGAGTTGGACGATTACCGCAACTCTGGCTATTAGCACTTTGTATTGAGTCTGTATCAAACTGTTAGCATTTCTATCAAAGGAGTTGGCTGGACCCAGACACTTTGGCGGGCAGTGTTCATTACTCATGTGCAGTCTCTCCCCTACCTGCCTTAACGTATTCAATTGGGTTATGAGTGCATTGTGCTGGAATTCTGGTGGCCCCAGGCAGTATCTGTGTTTGCTCTGCTGTCTCTCTCCATATTGTGGTCTAGCGGCCATCTTGTGTGTCAAGTGGCCAACTTATGGTTCAGCGACCATCTTGTGTGTCTGTGTGTCTAGTGTCACCCTGTCCCATAACATCTCACACTTCAGGAGAAATTCAGATCATTTCATATCCTCTGAAAGAACTTAACCCAAGATTGAACAGAATGTGGGAATAAGTGATGGATATATTAATTCAGGGATAAATGGGTGGGAATTGGCTGTATAAAAACAGAGGGCTAGTAATCAGTGGCAGGTGAGTTTTATGGAGTGGATTAATAGGAATAAAGCTCTTCGGTCCTCTCGTGGTGCAGTGGTAGTGTCCCTACCCCTAGACTTGGAGGCCTGAGTTCAAGGCCCACCTGCTCCTGAATTGTCTGAACATGAGGGTTAGAAAAATAAGTTAAATAAAAAGAAATAAATCTCTCACAGAGAGTGTGGATTTGGGTTCTACTTAAATACAGTTATCATTAGGAGTGTAACTGTAGGGGCTACCCAGCGAAGTCTAGGGGCAAACATTGAACAATGCTAAAGAAACTCAACAGGTTTGGCAACATCTGTGGAGAGAGAAACAGAGTTATTGTTTGAAATCTGGTATGACTGCTCGTCAGAAATGAAATGTTTTGAAAATTGGATTTTTTTAATAGTTTTGGGAAAGACAGAGGAGCACGAGGGCAGATCGTGCAATAAGGTGGTACTAACCCCTTTGCACTGAGTCTCTACACCACCTGCCCACTTGCTCCTCCTCTGTCTCTGTCAGAAATATTAAAAAAAACTATTTTCCACCACCTTTCAGTTCCACAGAAGGATCATACCAGACTCAAAATATTAATCCTGTTTTTCTCTCTCCACAGCTGAGGCCAGACCTGCTGAGTTTCACCAGCACTCTCTATATTTGTTTCTGGTTTCCAGCATCTGTGTGATTTTTGCCTTTATTTGGGGTTCAGGTGGGTTTGTTGCTGAATTCCTTGAAGGAGATGGGGTTGGCCATTTTTGAAAAGGCCATTCCCGAAGCCATGAATCTTTTGCCTTCCCCACAGCCACTTCCCACCATTTTATGTATCTTTTCCTCAGCCCATGGCTTGTATCCTGGCCACCAAACAGTGGGGAGAGGGAATGGGAACACAACCTCATTTGTTTTCACACTCACAACCATCAACACGGTCTATAAATTCATGAGGGGCATGGATAGAGTAAATAAACAAGGTATTTTCCCTGGAGTGGGGGAGTCCAGAACTAGAGGGCACAGGTTTAGGGGGAGAGGGGAAAGATATAAAAGAGACCTAAGGGGCAACTTTTTCACACAGAGGGTGGTACGTGTATGGAATGAGCTGTCAGAGGATGTGGTGGAAGCTGGTGCAATTGCAACATTTAAAAGGTAACTGGATGGGTATATGAATAGGAAGGGTTTGGAGGGATATGGGCCGGGTGCTGGCAAATAGGACTAGATTAGATTAGGATATCTGGTCGGCATAGACGAGTTGGATCAAAGTGTCTATTTCTGTGCTGTACATCTCTGTGAGTCTCTAACATAGACCCTCACACTGTGCTTCCATAGGTGATCACTTTGAGATTGCATTTTTTTAAAAACTTCATTCACAGGATGTACGCTTCACTGGCCAGGCTGGAATTTATTGCTCATCCTTGAATCAGTGAAGAGTCAACGATGTTGCTGAGGGCCTGGAGTCACACGTAGACCAAGCACGTTTCCATTCCTGCAGGACATCAGGGAACCAGGCAGATATTTCTGACAGTCAGCAAAGGATTCAGGCTTATCATTGGACCGCTAATTCCAGACTTGTAGTGAATTGAAATGCCATGGCAGGATTCAAACCAAGGACCCCAGAATATTGCTGGGGGTTTCTGGATAAACAGTCCAGCAATAAAACCACCAACCCACCACCTCTGTATTCATACATACAGTCACTGAGCGTGAAGGCCTTGGAAATAGGGCAGAGGGTAAAGTTAGTGGGTGTGTCATCTCCCTGGGTGTGTCAACTCTCTGGGTGTGTCAGCTCCTTGGGTGTGTCAGCTCCTTGGGTGTGTCAGCTCCTTGGGTGTGTCAGCTCTCTGGGTGTGTCAACTCTCTGGGTGTGTCAGCTCTCTGGGTGTGTCAGCTCCTTGGGTGTGTCAGCTCTCTGGGTGTGTCAGCTCTCTGGGTGTGTCAGCTTCCTGGGTATTTCATCTCCCTGGGTGTGCAAGCTCTCTGGGCGTGTCAGCCCTCTGGGTGTGTCAGCTCCTTGGGTGTGTCAGCTCCCTGGGTGTGTCAGCTTCCTGGGTATTTCATCTCCCTGGGTGTGCAAGCTCTCTGGGCGTGTCAGCCCTCTGGGTGTGTCAGTTCCCTGGTTGTATCAGCTCTCTGGGTGTGTCAGTTCCCTGAGTGTATCCGCTCTCTGAGTGTGTCAGCTTCCTGAGTGTGTCATCTCCATGGGTGTTCTCGCTTCCTGGGTGTGTCAGTTCTCTGGGTGTGCTCGCTCTCTGGGTGTGTCAGCTCTCTGGGTGTGATTGCTCCCTGGGTGTGCTCGCTCCCTGGGTGTGCTCGCTCCCTGGGTGTGTCAGCTCCCTGGCTGTGCGAGATCACACACACATCTTGCTGCAATGCCTTCAGACCAGGTCTCTGATGGAGCAACTGTTAATGGAGGCTGATGATGGGTGTTCTCAGTGGGGTGATTGGTATATCAGCAAGACGATCCTAAATCCTGCAGTTACCTGGGGAAGCCTGCTCACCAATCTGACCATCAGCAAGGCTCAGAGCTTGGAGTTTCCAACTTCCCAATGTGGTCAAATCCCTGAGCCCTTCAGTGGACACATCCTGGTCTGATGGAGCAATGTCCTACCATCTCAATGCAGCAGAAGTGCTGCCTTCCTAATCTCTGAGACAGCAGTGGAATCTGAGGCTGCTGTTTGTATGGGTGCAAAGGCTTCAGGGCGCCTCTGTAATCTGTCGTGCTGAAAATCCGCAGACTCTCCACGTAGAGTCCTTCTCCCCTATTAATCTCCCCTCATCCATGATGTGAAGGTGCTGGTGTCGGACTGGGCTAGACAAAGTCAGAAGTTACATGACACCAGGTTATAGTCCAACAGGTTTATTTGAAATCACAAGCTTTCGGAGCGAGGCTTGCGAATTCAGACTATAACCTGGTGTCATGTGACTTCTGACGCTGGCTAGAAGGACAAGAGCAGCAGATACATGGGAACACCACCCCCTTGCAAGTTCCCCTCCGAGCCATTCACCATCCTGACTTGGAAATATATCGCCATTCCTTCATTGTCACTGAGTCCAAATCCTGGAATTCCCTCCTTACGGGCAATGTGGGTGTACAACGTGATTTGTGATTTCAAATAAACCTGCTGGACTAAAATCTGGTGTCATGTGACTTCTGACTTTGTCCAGCCTACATCTCGCAGCTTGCTGTGCTGATCCTCTTTGCTACAACGAATATGGAACTAAGTCACGTTGTCACTTTCAGGTCTTTGGGGGTCAAATAATGGACCTCCAGTTTCATCCTAATCTTGTCAAACTATGGCAAGCACAAACCACTTGTAGTAACTAGCCAGAGCAAATAATTGAGCAAAGATTGGATTAAAGCGGTGGCAATCTCATCAATGACCTTGGATCTTCCTGCTTTTCAGCTTTCTGTGGTTCAGAGGGAATATCAGGTGGCCCTTTCCCCACTTTCACCCATCATAGCCAAACAGTAGACAGTGACAATACCAATTTCACACTCAGTGTACACGGGGCAATTGTGACAGTCGGGTCTCACTGAGGAAGGCGTCTTTGTGAGGGCAGTGTGCGTAGAAGAGAGAAAGATGGCGTCAAGGGGCGGCACGGTGGCTCAGTGGTGAGCACTGCTGCCTCACAGCACCAGGGACCTGGGTTTGATTCCAGCCTCGGGCGACTGTCTGTGTGGAGTTTGCACATTCTCCCTGTGTCTGCGTGGGTTTGCTCCAGTTTCCTCCCACAGTCCAAAGATGTGCCCGTCAGGTGAATTGGCCATGCTAAATTGCCCATAGTGTTAGGTGCATTAGTCAGGAGTAAATATGGGGGACGGGAATGGGTCTGGTTGGGTTATCCTTCGGAGGGTCGGTGTGGACTTATTGGGCCGAAGAGCCTGTTTCCATACGGAAGGGAATTGAATCTAATCAATCCATGCACAACACCAATGGAGCTGAGAAAGGAGTTTGGAATGGACTGTATTCTTGTTTGATCTGAAATGCAGCAGCTTTTGGTTTTATTTTTGCAGTGATTGTACAATTAATCCAGCAGGAACATTACGCTCCTGTCAATTATTAATACTTTATGAGCTGTATAAATGAGTCGACAGATCTATTTCCCCAACAGTGCAAGTTCATTAATATACCTTTTTCATTTGACAGCAGTGCCAGCCAAGTCTAAGAGGTGACTATTAGTGTCTTACCATTGGATTTTAGCAGCGACATTAGCATGGATTCAGCTCATTTCAAATGATTTATCTCTGCAGCAGAGACCAGGCATGAGAATTCTTAGAATCATACAATTCTCATTATTACTCATTACAAAATTCTTTCATTCAGTCATCAGTTTTCAGATGTGATTGTTGGAAAGTAGAAAAACCTGTTTTTATATTGAGCCCTTCGAGAGTATTTCACAGTGGAGTACTCTGTCGGGTAGTCAATGCTGTGATTTGGAAAAGGCTCTGATTTACATAAACACCTCCTCTAGGTGGCACCATGAACAAGGCCGCACAAACAGAAATTAAATGGCGTAAGACCATGAGGTATAGGAGCAGAATCAGGCCATTCGGCTCAACAAGTCTGCTCCACCATTCAATTATGGCTGATATGTTTCTGAACCCCATTCACTTCCCTTCGCCCAGTAACCCTTGAACCCCTTACCGATCAAGAACCTACCATCTCTGTCTTAAACACATTCAATGGCTTGGCCTCCACAACCCTCTGCAGCAATAGGTTCCACAGATTCACCACCCTCTGGCTGAAGAAATTCCTCTTGATCTCAGTTCTGAAAGGTCGTCCATTCACTCTGAGGCTGTGCCCTTGGATTCCAGTCTCTCATAGAGTTGTTCAGCATGGAGAAAAACGCTTTGGTCCAACTTGTCCATGCTGACCAGACATGATCTAGTTCCATTTCCCCATATCCCTTTAAACCCTTCTTATTCATGTACAAAAGCCTTTTAAATGTTGCAATTGTACCAGCCTCCACCACTTCCTCTGGCAGCTCATTCCATACATGCACCACCCTCTAAATGAAAACGTTGCCCTTGAGTTCCCTTTTAAATCTTTCCCCTCTCACCCTAAACCTATGCCCTCTATATTTGGACTGTCCTACCCTGGGGAAAGAAACCTTGACTATCCACCCTGTCCATGAGCCTTGTGTTTTTCCCATACTACTCAAAGCATCTTCTCCATGCCCACTCTATCCAGGCCCCTCAGTATCCAATACGTTTCAGTCAGGTCCCCCCTCAACCTTCTAAACTCCATTGAGTACAGACCCAGAGTTCTCAAATGGTTTTGAGAAGCTCTTCACCCCCAGAATCATTTTGGACTCCCTCCAATACTAATACATCCTTCCTTACATACTCAGCCCAAAGCTGCTCACGATATTCCAAATGCAGTCTGACCAAGAGCCTTATACAGTCTCAGCAGTACATCCCAGCTCTTGGATTCTTGCCCTCTTGAAATGAATGCTAACATTGCATTTGATTTCCTAACCACCTGCATGTTAACCTTAAGAAAATCTTGAACTAGGATTCCCAGGTCCTTTTGTGCTTCAGATTTCTGAAGCTTTTCCACATTTAGAAATTAGTCTATGCTTCTACTCTTCCTACCAAAGTGCACAGGGTCATACTTTCTCACATTGTATTCCATCTCGACCTCTTTGCCCATTCTCCCAGCCTGTCCACATCCTCCTGCAGCATTCCCACTTCCTTAACATGACCTGTCTCTCCACCTATCCTTGTGTCATCTGCAAATTTAGCAAAAATACCCACAGTTCCTTCATCCAGATCATTAATGTATAACGTGAATAGTTGTGGATCCAACATTGATCCCTACAGAATTCCACTAGTCACCAGTTTCCATCCTGAAAAAGACCCTTTATCCCCATTCTCTGCCTTCTGCCAGACAGCCAATCCTCTATCCATGCCAATACCCTGCCCCTAACACCACTTTATTTTGCAGCCTCCTGTGCAGTATCTTGATAAAGGTTATTGGGAAACACGGCAAAGCAGTGGCCAGTCTCAAAGGTGGCAGACAGTGGGCAGACAGTTTTGAACACCTACTCAGATTGCTTTGTGATTTTCTTCATGTTAAAAACAAACACCCAAAAGGGACAAAAAGCAGACCTCCTCTGGTTCCTTGCTCCAGCCCCTTGCCCTCTATCCCCAGTGCCGCAGTCACTCCCTCACATAGACCTTGGCCAATGGTAATGTCATGGTGATGTCACTGCAGCTGGAATGCACTGGTGCTATTGGTGCACGGGCAGGTGTTTCTGGTAACCTGGCCTGTGACCATATCATCACCTCTATCTGCACACATGGAGGTTCCATCATGGCCAATGGCTGTTCCGGCACAATCAAGAATCAATCTGTTAGACAATGACACAACCAAGGAGGTAAAAACAATGACTGCAGATGCTGGAAACCAGATTCTGGATTAGTGGTGCTGGAAGAGCACAGCAGTTCAGGCAGCATCCAAGTAGCTTCAAAATCGACGTTTCGGGCAAAAGCCCTTCATCAGGAATAAAGGCAGTGAGCCTGAAGCGTGGAGAGATAAGCTAGAGGAGGGTGGGGGTGGGGAGAAAGTAGCATAGAGTACAATGGGTGAGTGGGGGAGGGGATGAAGGTGATAGGTCAGGGAGGAGAGGGTGGAGTGGATAGGTGAAAAAGAAGATAGGCAGGTAGGACAAGTCCGGACAAATCAAGGAGACTGTTACTGAGCTGGAAGTTTGAAACTAGGATGAGGTGGGGGAAGGGGAAATGAGGAAACTGTTGAAGTCCACATTAATGCCCTGGGGTTGAAGTGTTCCGAGGCGGAAGATGAGGCGTTCTTCCTCCAGGCGTCTGGTGGTGAGGGAGCGGCGGTGAAGGAGGCCCAGGACCTCCATGTCCTCGGCAGAGTGGGAGGGGGAGTTGAAATGTTGGGCCACGGGGCGGTGTGGTTGATTGGTGCGGGTGTCTCGGAGATGTTCCCTAAAGCGCTCTGCTAGGAGGCGCCCAGTCTCCCCAATGTAGAGGAGACCGCATCGGGAGCAACGGATATAATAAATGATATTAGTGGATGTGCAGGTAAAACTTTGATGGATGTGGAAGGCTCCTTTAGGGCCTTGGATAGAGGTGAGGGAGGAGGTGTGGGCACAGGTATTACAGTTCCTGCGGTGGCAGGGGAAAGTACCAGGATTGGAGGGTGGGTTGTTTGGGGGCGTGTGGACCTGACCAGGTAGTCGCGGAGGGAACAGTCTTTGCGGAAGGCGGAAAGGGGTTCTCTCCCCACCCCTTTCCGCCTTCCGCAAAGACCGTTCCCTCCGTGACTACCTGGATTTTAGCAAGGCGTTCGATAAGGTACCCCATGGCAGGCTCATGCAAAAACTACGGATGTATGGCATTCAGGGTGCATTAGAGATTTGGATTAGGAATTGGCTGGCTAGAAGGAGACAGAGGGTAGTAGTTGATGGTATAGGTTCATCTTGGAGCGCAGTTACTAGCGGTGTTCCACAAGGATCTGTTTTGGGACCATTGCTGTTTGTCATTTTTATAAATGACCTGGAGGAGGGGCTTGAAGGCTGGGTGAGCAAGTTTGCGGATGACACGAAAGTCGGTGGAGTGGTGGACAGCGAAGAAGGATGTGGCAGGTTACAGCGGGATATAGATAAGTTGCAGAGCTGGGCAGAAAGGTGGCAAATGGAATTCAATGTAGCTAAGTGTGAAGTCATTCACTTTGATAGGAGTAACAAGAAGATGGATTACTGGGCTAATGGTAGACTACTTGGTAATGTGGATGAGCAGAGGGATCTTGGTGTCCATGTACACAGATCTTTGAAAGTTGCCACCCAGGTAAATAGTGCTGTGAAGAAGGCATATGGTGTACTGGGCTTTATTGGTAGAGGAATTGAGTTCCGGAGTCCTGAGGTCATGTTGCAGTTGTATAAGACTCTGGTGCGGCCTCATCTGGAGTATTGTGTGCAGTTTTGGTCGCCATACTATAGGAAGGATGTGGAGGCACTGGAACGGGTGCAGAGGAGGTTTACCAGGATGTTGCCTGGTATGGTAGGAAGATCGTATGAGGAAAGGCTGAGGCACTTGGGGCTTTTCTCATTGGAGAAAAGAAGGTTTAGGGGAGATTTGATAGAGGTGTACAAGATGATTAGGGGTTTAGATAGGGTTGACAGTGAGAACCTTTTTCCGCTAATGAAGTCAGCTGTTACTAGGGGACACAGCTTTAAATTAAGGGGAGGTAGGTATAGGACAGATGTTAGGGGTAGATTTTTTTACTCAGCGGGTTGTGAGTTCATGGAATGCCCTGCCAGTAGTAGTAGTGGACTCTCCCTCTTTATGGTCATTTAAGCGGGCATTGGATAGGCATATGGAGGTTATTGGGCTAGTGTAGGTGAGGTAGGCTTCGGTTGGCGCAACATCGAGGGCCGAAGGGCCTGTACTGCGCTGTATTTTTCTATGTTCTATGTTCTATATTCTATGTTCTGTACGGCTATCATCTTATGATGCAGTTGTAGTGTCTCTACCTCTGAGCCAGGAGTTCTGGTTCAAGTCCAGAGGTGTGTAATAACAGTTAACTGTGTCTGGTCTTGGCCCACACTCAGGCAAGGTGCTCCCAGAATTTGCTTTTCTCAAATTTTCCCAATTCCCCTTTTGTCACTCAATTGTTTGTGTGTGTGTGTGTGCGCGTGCGTATATCTGAGTGTGTGTGTGTGTGTGTGTGTGTGCGTGCGTATATCTGAGTGTCTGTGTGTGTGTGTGCGCGTGCGCGCGCGTGCATATATCTGAGTGTGTGTGTATGTGTGTGTCTGTGTCTATGTGTGTGTGTGTGTGTGTCTGTGTGTGTGTGTGTGTTAGGGCACTCTATGGCCAGAGGTGGGACAAGATGATAGCCATGGACTTTTAATTGACATAAATATGTATGTCGAACCTGAGAAAATGGGTGACATTCTGAATGATTACTTTGCATCAGCGTTCACTGAGGAGAGGAACATGATGAATGTTGAGTTTAGAGATAGAAGTTTGATTAGTCTGGATCACATTGACATAAGTAGGGAAGATGTGTTGGGTATGCTAGAGGTTATGAAGGTGAACAAATCCTGAGGACCTGATGGGATCTATCCCAGGTTGCTGAGGGAGGTGAGAGAGGAAATAGCTGGGGCCCTGACAGATATCTTTGCAGTCAATATTAGAGTGGTGCTAGAAAAGCACAGCAGATCAGGGAGGATCCGAGGAGCAGGAAAATTGACGTTTCAGGCAAAAGCCCTTCATCAGGAAAAGAATGGGCTTACCAGTGATAGGCAACATGGTTTTGTGTAGGGGAGATCGTGCCTTACCAACTTAATAGAGTTCTTCGAGGAAGTGACCAAGTTGATAGATGAAGGAAGGACTGTAGATATCCTACACATAAACTTTAGTAAGGCTTTTGATAAGGTTCCCTATGGTAAACTAATGGAGAAAGTAAAGTCACATGGTGTGCAGGGTGCTTTAGCTAGGTGGATAAAGAACTGGTTAAGCAACAGGAGACAGAGAGTAGTTGAAGGGAGTTTCTCGAAATGGAGAAAGGTGATCAGTGGTGTTCCACAGGGATCAATGTTGGGGCCACTGTTGTTTGTAATATACGTAAATGATCTGGAAGAGGGCACTGTTGGTATGATCAGCAAGTTTGCAGATGACACGAAGATTGGTGGAATAGCAGAAAGCATAAGGGACTGTCAGAGAATACAGGAGGATATAGATAACTGGAGAGTTGGATGGAGAAGTGGCAGATGGATTTCAATCCAGGCAAATGTGAGGTGATGGAGTTTGGGAAGTCTAATTCTAAAGCGAATTATACAGTAAATGGAGGAGCCTTGGGAAAAGTTGATGAGCAGAGAGATCTGGGAGTTCAGGTCCATTGTCTCCTGAAGGTTGCTGCACAGGTGGATAGAGTGATCAAGAAGGGGTACTGAGTATAAGAGCTGGCAGGTCATGTTCAAATTGTACAAGACATTGGTTCGGCTGCATTTAGAATATTGTGTACAGTTCTGGTCGCCACATTACCAAAAGGGTGTGGACGTTTTGGAGACGGTGCAGAGAAGGCTTACAAGGATGTTGCCTGATATGGAAGATGCTAGCTATGAAGAGAGGTTGAGTAGGTTAGGATTGTTTATATTAGGAAAAAGGAGATTGAGGGGGGACCTGACTGAGGTTTACAAAACCATGAAGGGTATAGACAGGGTGGATAGAGATAAGCTTTGTCCCAGAGTGAAGGATTCAATAACCAGAGATCATGCTTTCAAGGTGAGAGGTGAAATGTTCAAGGGGGGATACACGCGGCAAGTATTTTACACAGAGGGTGGTGGGTGTCTGGAACGTGTTGCCAGCAGAGGTGGTAGAGACAGGTACGGTAGATTCATTTAAGATGCATCTGGACAGATGCATGAGTAGGTGGGGAGCAGAGGGATACAGATGCTTAGGAGTTGGGCGACAGGTTTAGACAGTACATTTGAATCAGCTCAGGCTTGGAGGGCCGAAGGGCCTGTTCCTGGGCTGTAAATTTTCTCTGTTCTTTGTTCTAAATATGGTGGAGAAGGTTGTTAGTGGTAATGACAGAAATAGCTTGTTTAGTTCAACATTACGGTGAGATAATGAGTTAGGGCAATGGTCGCTTTGAGAATCAGATAAATCCAAGGTAACAAGGTCTGGGCGGAACAAGGAATTTTACAAATTAAATACACTGAGTTTTACACAACTGCAACTGTTTGTATGAGACAATCTGATAATCAGATGTCTGGGAGCAGATAGCCCAACGTTTGTAGTTTAGCAAATCTCAGAAGGAAACTATGGTTTTTTGGCGAGACTTTTCAGGTAATTGAGTATTGAGAAATAAGGAAATGCAATCCACACTTGACATGAAGAAATTTGGCTGAATTCCTTTAAACAAAGGGCTGTAGATAGTGGAGAGCAGTCCCCATCCCGTCAATGAGGGGGACTGAATAACAAATGGAGATCGCACCAGCTTGACTTTGAGAAAATATACAATGGCAGCTTCACAACCTAAATTAGTAAACTGAACTAATAACGACAGAGGTGAACTAATCTGTACATCCAAGGATCAAGGGAGGAAGAACAGAGACAAATGGTAGGGAAAAGGGGAATGACAATATATTTTGTAGAACCGTTAGGAATTCAGACATGCTTATTGAGTTGTGAAAGTGATTGAGTTTCTGTCTTATTAGTGGAATTTGAATAGATGTCTTATTAAGTCAAAAGAGTTAGAAACATAGAATCCCTACGGTGTGTAAGCAGGCCATTCAGCCCATCAAGTCCACACTGACCTTTTGAAGAGCATCTCACCCAGACCCACTCCCAAACCTCCCCCTGTAACTTTGCATTTTCCATGGCCAATCCACCTAACCTGCACATCTTTGGACTGGTGTAGTTAGTGTCAATATATTTAGAGTAGGGACAGTAAATTGCATCTTAGAAGCAATCACCTGTTTACAAGCAGCATGTGAATCCAGGGAGTTATAGTTGTGGTTGCAAGATAGAGGGGCAGGGTTTACCTGACCCTGCAAGGTCATGTGGGACAGCAGCTGCTCACTACTCATTGGTTAAAGAATTTGAACATTAGGTGTAACCATATAACTTTATATTTAACGACCATTAGATTAAAACCGACATGAATTTTATAGCAATTAGCAAAAATTGGCATCCTATAAGAAGGATAGTCGGGAATACAATGTGGAACAGAACTTGAAGTGTCCTCAGAGGTAAGCAGGTGTCCAATTTATTGGCAACTAATCTGATGCCCTGACAAATGTCTAGGAAGTAGTATTGGAATGCAAATTAATGAACAAGTATTGTAAGATCCCAAGGACTAGTAATAATGGTGTCTGGTAAACGTCATGAGATCATGGGGAACCTAGGGCCATCCACAGAGATGTCCGTCATTGATTGTGTGTTCACAGCATTGGATGTATAGTTTGGGGGATGTAGCCCACAATGACATAAATGTTCCATGTAATTATTGTAACACAAAATTTATAAAAGTGCTGGTCTTGACTGGGAGGGCCAGAGTGTTCAGTGGACTCTGTTCCAGGAATCCCTCCCATGGTACATAGTAATGAGCTCTGAATAAAGAGCAATTATGCTGCTAAAGATGGAACTCAAGACAGTTTGACATCTCTCCCCAAGACAGTGTTTGTGTTTGGGGGTGAATGTGTTCATGTAGGCGTGTGAGCATATATGTATGATGTGTGTGTGTGTGTCTCTGTGTATGTGAGCATGTCTGTGTGTTTGTGTGTCCTTGTGTGTGTATCTGTGTGTTTATTTGTATGTGTGCATGTGTATGTGAGTGAGTGTGGCTATGTGAGTATGTGTGATAGTGTGTTTGTGTGTGTGTGAGAGTGTGTTTGTGTCTGTGTGTGTCTAACTGTGTGTGTATGAGTGTCTATGTATGAGTGAATGTGTGTGTGTGTGAGTGTGTGTGTATGTGAATGTGGGATGAATGTGTGGCTGAGTGAATGTGTGTGCGTGAGTGTGTGGGAGTGACTGTGTGTGAGTGTGTGCATGTGTGAGAGTGAGTGTGTGTGTATGTGTGTGTGTTAGAAGGTGTGTGCGTGGGTGTGTATATATTTGTGTGTCTGTGTGTGTGTTTGTGTTTGTGTGTGTGGGGGTGGGGTGGGGGGGGAGGTGGTGAGGGTGTGTGAATCTGGCCCCCTATCTGGGTTGGATTGCTCTGGTCTGTGCTCCAACATTTGGAGCTGCAGTGACGGTAATGTGGTCAGTCAGGTGCATCTCATTAAAATGGAGTTCCCTGATTGGGGCTGTTACCCTGTCTCAGTCAGGGAGCCCTGGCTGACAGATATAAACAGGAGTGTCGGGGTTCTGTTGACTCTGAGAGTTGCCTCTGAGGGAGCTGGATCAATGTCAAGGACCCTCCCCGTGTAACTAAAGGATGACTTGGTGACAGGATACAGCTTCTGTGGAGTTCGTTCAGCAACATCTCCCTCAGCCCTTCCTGCTGCTGATCTCTATCTCTCCCTGCGGGATGGGCACATGGAGTTGCATAGCTCAATAATAACTCCCCTTAGTTCCTCCTCATGGGCCTGGTGGTTAGGGTTTTTCACTGGGCATATCTTTCCCGTGCCTAATTCAGGGTGCTCTGATTCATCAATCTCTTTCTCCCAAGCCCAAGCCATCTGCCTTATCACCCATTGCTCTGTCTGTGCGATCACCATTGTTACAGGCTTTCCACACTAGCTCAGCAGCATGTCAGACAAGTGTTCTGGTCTGCCAGCTACCACACCAAGCCTAAACTCATCACCATCACCACCTTCATGAATCTGCACTGGATGCAGACTGCGCCAGGAACCCAAACTCATTCAGATGCCAACCGGAGCCCATGCTTTCCCAGACTCCACCCAGATCCCGATCTCTCTCAGACTCCATCCAGATCCCAAACTCTCTCAGACTCCACCCAGATCCCAAACTCCCTCAGGCTCCACCCAGATCCCAAACTCCCTCAGGCTCCACCCAGATCCCAAACTCCCTCAGACTCCACCTGGGAACCCAAACTCCCTCAGACTCCACCCTGATCCCAACCACCCTCAGACTCCACCTGGGAACCCAAACTCCCTCAGACTCCACCCAGATCCCAAACTCCCTCAGACTCCACCCAGATCCCAAACTCCCTCAGACTCCACCCAGATCCCAAACTCCCTCAGACTCCACCCAAAACCCAATCACCCTCAGACTCCACCCTGATCCCAAACTCCCTCAGACTCCACCCAGAACCCAAACTCCCTCAGACTCCACCTGGGAACCCAAACTCCCTCAGACTCCACCCAGATCCCAAACTCCCTCAGACTCCACCCAGATCCCAAACTCCCTCAGACTCCACCTGGGAACCCAAACTCCCTCAGACTCCACCCAGAACCCAATCACCCTCAGACTCCACCCAGGAATCCAAACTGCCTCAGAATGCCCCAGGAACTCAAACTCTCTGGCTGAGGCACTTGGGGCTGTTTTCATTGGAGAAAAGAAGGTTTAGGGGTGACTTGATAGAGGTGTACAAGATGATTAGGGGGTTAGATAGGGTTGACAGTGAGAACCTTTTTCCACGTATGGAGTCAGCTATTACAAGGGGGCATAGCTTTAAATTAAGGGGCGGTAGATATAGGACTGATGTTAGGGGTAGGTTCTTCACTCAGCGAGTTGTAAGCTCATGGAATGCCCTGCCAGTAGCAGTAATGGACACTCCCTCTTTATGGGTATTTAAGTGGGCATTGGATAGGTATATGGAGGATAGTGGGTTAGTGTAGGTTAGGTGGGCTTTGATCGGCGCAACATCGAGGGCCAAAGGGCCTGTACTGTGCTGTATTCTTCTATGTTCTATGTTCTATGTTCTCTCAGACTCCATCGGGAACCCAAACTCCCTCAGACCCCACCAGGAAACCATCCTGTCACAGACTGCACCGAGACCCAAACTCTCTCAAACTGCTAAGATTTGCTTTCCCAAAATGCAGCACCTCGCATTTATCTGAATTAAACTCCATCTGCCACTTCTCAGCCCGTTGGCCCATCTGGACCAGATCCTGTTGTAATCTGAGGTAACCTCCTTCACTGTCCACTACACCTCCAATTTTGGTGTCATCTGCAAACTTACTAACTATACCTCTTAAGTTCACATCCAAATCATTTATATAAATAACAAAAAGTAGAGGGCCCAGCACCGATCTTTGAAGCGTTCCGCTGGCCACAAGGATCAGTGCTGGGTCCACTACTTTCCGTCATTTACATAAATGAGCAAACAGGATAGGGCTGAGAGGTGACCTTATAGAGGTTTATAAAGTTATGAGGGGCATGGATAGGATAAATAGACAAAGTCCTTTCCCTGGGGTGGGTGAGTGCAGAACTCGAGGGCACAGGTTTATGGTGAGAGGGGAAAGATATGAAACAGACCTAAGGGGCAACTTTTTCACGCAAAGGTGGTACGTGTATGGAATGAGTAGCCAGAGGAAGTGATGCAGGCTGGTACAATTGCAACATTTAAAAGGCATTTGGATGGGTATATGAATATGAAGGATTTAGATGGACATGGGCCGGGTACTGGCAGGAGGGACTAGATTGGGTTGGGATATCTGGTTGGCATGGACGGGTTGGACCGAAAGTTCTGTTTCTGTGCTGTACATCTCTATGACTCTATGCACCAGGAACCCAAACTCCACCCAGAAACCAAACTCCCTCAGACCTCACCCAGATCCCAAACTCTCTCAGACTCCACCCAGATCCCAAACTCCCTCAGAATCCACTCAGGGACCCACACTCTCCCAGACTCCACCCAGATCCCAAACTCCCTCAGACTCTGTCGCCATGAGCCTAGACTGAGCTCACCCACCACTGATTCCATCACCGCAACTGAGCTTGTCCACAAGAGGTAAATAAAGAGAAAAGAGAAGAAAAATGAGAAAAATGAGGAAAAAAGACAAGAAGCAGGAAGAAAAGTGGATGGAGTGGTGAGGCCTGAAGCCTTTTTCCACCTCAGAGATCCCAGAGGTGTTTGTCTTATGAAGAGACATTGAGCAGCTGAGGCCCACCCTCTCTGGGGTTACAAAGAATGAGAGGAGATCAGCTTGGGGCATACAAGGTGCTATAGGGGATTGACAAAGTTGACTTCGAAAGGATGTTTCCTGGTGTTGGACAATCTAGAGTGAGAGGTCACAATTTTCGGATAAAAACAGAGATGAGGAGAAATTACTTCTCTCAAAGGGTCATCACTCTGTGGAAGTCACTCCCACAGAGTGTGGTGGATACTGGGACATTGTCTAAATGTAAGGAGGGGATAGCCAGATATTTAATGAGTAATAGGCTAAAGGATTATGGAGAGCAGGCAGGAATGGGGAGTTGAGGCTGAGATGAGATCGGCCAGGATGGTATTGGATAGCGGAACAGGATTGAGTGGCTGAATGGCCTCCTCCTGCTCCTAGTTCTTACATTTTATGTTCTTATGTGCCACCATGAAATATATAAATGCTAAAAGAGAATAAGGACTTTTTGTTTTTTCACTTCTCTATGACCCTGGCTCCAAGACCCCTTTCATTACCTCTTACCCTGTGGGCCCTCCCTGAGCCTGGGTTTGCCTTCCTGGCCTCTGTCTTTTGAGGGTCCCTGATCCTGTATGAACTCTGGCTCGCACTCTGCCCTCTCTGTCTCCCACCAGGGGCCACAAGAGTTGAATGTGGACAGGGTCCAGCTCTTGTTGAATTTCTGTCCGATTGTAGCCGCACCCTGAACTGTCCAAGTTCTGAGTGAATGCTGGCTGTTTGTCCTCCTCACATTGAACGCACATGGTTTGTGGCCCAGTCACTGGTGAGAAACCTCCCCTCTCTTTCACCAACGTAAATCCTGGCCATCATGTGGGCCAGCCACTGTCTTCACCCCAGGCTCAGGCCTGGAGTTCCCAGAGTTCCAGGCTAGTGGGACTCAACCTCCAAGGTTACACCAACCCCTCTAATCAAAGGGCCAACCCAGGGACAACGGTGCTGTCCATGCTTTGGGCACAGTGACCTGCTGAAAACACTTTAGCCAAGCTTTCTTGTCGGTGAGGTGGAAAAAGGCACCGAATTTGGTTTGTGGTTCAACTTGATCTTATTAACAAAATATTTCTTATTTTGTTATACAATGGCGAGTTTTGATAAGATTTGTAGCTCAGGTTGAGGTTCTGGATGTAGGTTTGCTCGCTGAGCTGGAAGGTTCAGTTCTAGACGTTTTGTCACGCTGCTAGGTAACATCTTCAGTGGGCCTCTGGACGAAGCACTGCTGATGATTCTTGCTTTCTACTTATTTGTTTGGGTTTCTTTGGGTTGGTGATGTTATTTCCAGTGGTGATGCCAGCTCCTGTTCTTTTTCTCAGGTGGTGGTAGATGGGGTCTAACTCGATGTGTTTGTGGATAGAGTTCCGGTTGGAATGCCATGCCTCTAGGAATTCTCGTGCATGACCCTCTCTCAGTAGTATCCTTACATACAGATGAGGAAGGACACCACTTCAGCTGGGACAACACATCCATCCTAGGACAAGCCAAACAGAGACACGCACGAGAATTCCTGGAAGCATGGCATTCCAACCGGAACTCTATCCACAAACACATCGGGTTAGACTTATCTACCACCCCCATGAGAAAATGAACAGGAAATGGCATCACCAACCCAAAGAAACACAAACATATAAACAGAAAGCAGGAATCATCAGCAATGCTTCACCTGGAGGCCCACTGAGGATGTTTGTTAGACAATGTGTGCATTTCTCAGGTTCCTGTAATATTCACTCTCTATCCAACTCTGTTGCCTGGGCCCATGGATTATAGAGACTTATTACATTACACATGACAATTACATTCCCAGAACACCCCCATCTCTCTTTAATAGGGTTCGCTTTGGGATGGACATTTGCCCAGAACTCCAGGACAATGCCCCGGTACTTCCTTGCAATAGACCCGAGGCAGCTTCTCATATCCACTTGACTTGAACCATTGACTTCCAGCTGAGAGAGTGAACAAACCCTGGGTTTAATATTTCATTTGAGGGACAGTACCTCTGCCAGTGCAGCACTCCATCACTCAGAGGGTCAACCTGGATATTCTTGTCCTCAACTGTCTGGAGTGATGGTTCAGTCAAATAGAAATATGGTCCCAAGATGGAGTTGGCATGAATGAGTTGACTGTATAAGGTGATGGTTCTGAAGGGGTTAATGCTTATGTTGCATTGGCCTCCACCCATTCCCCTGACACCACACTGTCTGTGGATAAAGACAGTGAGCTTTACTCAAAGTTTCAGAAGGAGCAGTTGTATCTGGATCAGCTCTCTAAGGTCCCAGTTACTGGACCTGACAAAATGAAGTACTTATTGCTATCATGCAGAATCTTCTGGTTATCTATAAACAGGGTCAATAATCGACAGTGAGACATCCTCCAACACTGAGCACTAGGTACGCCCAAAAAGAATTCAAGGAGAATTGGTAGCAGTGAACTTTACGCAGTACCACACACTGGCAGAGGTGACAAATACCACAAGGTGCCAAGAGTTGGCAGTTGGGAAAATAGCGCAGTGACTTCAAATGGAAGACACAGACTCTAACATAAAAAGTTGATGAGGAACATGCAGGATGTGATACAGAATGTCTGACTTACGAACGTGATCCCACACAAGGGTGCAAATTTAAAGACTTGATATATGAACTTTTCCTATTTACAAACGCGCGTTTTGTACTGTACTGCATTCTGTTCCAGCTTGCGGACGATTCAACCTACATTGGGACACAAAAGTGGGACTCATTTACAAACTGGGTCCTGTCTTCATCCAAATGGACCCTCCACTGACCAAGCAGCTGCTCTACAAGCTCCATGTTCCACAGCACAGTCTAATCATCACACTGTGTTCTTGCACATCTCAGAATGAGCAGGCAAATGACATCTCTTGCCAGCAGTGACTATTTTAAAATGTGTTGGCATTATTTGTGTGTAATGGTGTAATCCTATATGGAGCCAGTGGGACTTCAATAACTGTTACATAATGCCTAAGTCAGCACTTCAAAAAGAAGCCTTAGAATAATCAGAATCATCAGGAACACCGAACATTTGATTTGTTTCAGTGACATCTCGCTATTTATGAGGAACGTTGTGCTTGTGGTAATGCCAGCTTGAATAATCACAGACACTCTCATGGGCAGTGTACAGTGTGTTCTGGTGGTGATGCAAAGTGCAATCGTTTTATTGGATGAGAGTCATCCAATTTGAAAGAAGTCATGTTGAACAGTGGACATTGCTAGCTGCACTTATTCACAGGTCCCTATGACCCAATCCGAGACTCCCCAAGCAGGTCCTCGACTCCCAGCTCCGAAATGGCAGACGAGCCCCAGGTGGGCAGAGGAAGTCCCTCAGGGATACCCTCAAGGCCTCACTGGGTGAAGTGCAGCATTCCCACAGACACCTGGGAATCACTGGGCCAAGACCATTGAAAATGGAGGAGGAGCAGCCTGGAGGGCATTGAGCCCCTCGAGACGCTGTCGGGAAAAAGCGGAAGCTGGGTGGGAAACAGCGTCAGGACTGTACTGCCAAACCAATGCACCACCAGCCCTTCCCATGACCACCACCTTCCCCCAGGTGTAACAGAGCCTGTAGTAGCCCCATCAGTCTGTACAGCCGCCTACAGACCCCCCCCCTGAGAGTAGCAGAGAGTCACCCTTGTCTGTGAGGGACCGCCGATGATGATGATGCCTATGGCGATGATGATGATTGATTCACGTAACAAGGGAACCTCCAAGAAAATCAGCCTGGGTTTGTAAATCAGCTTAAAGGTGTACCCAGTTTTCTCAGAAGTAGTATCATTATTTCTGAATCAAACATTGCTAGCTTCGCTGTGGTAAATCTCACTCTGACTCAGATCCCAGTTGGTTGACTAGTCTTGACTTCACTGCTGAATGAGGTAACAAAGGCAACAGAATGAGATTTAACTGCAGCGAGGAATTTAGCGTGAAATTACTCAATTCCAAATTCCTTTGCATGTCGAGGGATTGGTAGCCTCACTAATCTGAAGAAGGGCTGATGCCCGAAACGTCGATTCTCCTGCTCCTTGGATGCTGCCTGACCTGCTGCGCTTTTCCAGCAACACATTTTTTGCTCTGATCTCCAGCATCTGCAGTCCTCACTTTCAGCCTCATTAACCTCTAAGGCAATGTGGCGTGGTCGCTATCATTCAGTGCTTGAGGCGAACTCCAACTTGACTGTCTGTTCTGAGCTAAGATATCACAACAACAGCAAAAGCAAGAACAACCTGCTGCTCATGATGCAGGAAAGAACACATCGAACACATGGATTTGTCATGAACGGGGGGAGAAGGAGAAAGTTTTTCTCTGTCCTCATTTGTCCAGAACAGTTTTTTTTTTAAAAAGGACTAAGAGGACACCCTGATGAAAACGTGGACACACTGAGTGCCGAGTCAGCCCCAAATGTCTCACCTTCCAGCAGCAACATTCAACCTGTCCAGGTCACCACCATTCATAAAGCAGAGACGAGGGAGAAGGTGGGGCAGTGTGATCAGCAATCTTTACTGTTTCACAACAATTATTTAAAGAATGTAATGACAGAAAAAAGTCTAGGGGGAGTTTTTGTACAAGGCAGTGAATACCTGAATACCAGGTTAACTGGTATCATGGGATAAATTTCCACTCTGTAGGGATTCTATGAATCCCATCATTGTTTCATCCCTTCAACTCAAACCTTCCCTACTGCCTAATGTAAACTCACATCATCATTCATCGAATCGTGCAGCAACAGAGCTGAGAATGAGACCATTCTGCCCATTTGTGCCTTTCCAAGTGCCAGTTGATTCATTCAACATCCCTATTCTTTCCCATTGCCTGGGAATTTTCTTCCTTCGTGTATTTACTCAACACCCTGTCAACAGCTCCCCGTTAAATCTGTTTCCACTGCCCATTCAGACAGCATGTTCCAGATCACAAAAGATCACTGCATGAAAAATGACTTCTCCTCATTGCTCCTCTCATAATGTTGGTAATTATCTTAAATCTATGTCCCTTGGTTACTGGCCCTCCTGCCAGTGGAACCTGTTTCTGCTTGTGTGCTCTATTAAACCCCTTCATGATTCTGATGGAAAGTTGCTTGCTGTAATCAATAATGCACCTTGTTGATGGATTTACACAGAGTGCCACAAAGTGCTTTGGATAAGAAATAAACTGCAATTCTCTCTCTGAAATCACATGGCACTCTTTTATCACAGTAAGAGACAGCAAGATATTTTAAAATAAAGTCAAAAATATTTGCTGCACTCCTACATAAAGGCTGCTAGCTCATGCAATCTGTCCTCTGGCTTTAGATAAAAGGTTTTCTATTTGTCTCATTGACGGGCTCAGATTTGGGTGGCATTCCACAGTAGGTTGGCAGTGGGTGTGTAGCAGAGAGTTATGTCGGTGTCCTGGGATTTGCCAGCACACCGTCAGAGGTCACTACAACAGAGCAGGGCTTCAGATGAGGCTCATCAAAGCTGACCAGCAGGATCTCAAGTGTATGCAGCAAGTTAGCCAGCCTCTGCTGATGTGTACGTCAGTGAGATTCTGCACCTTCATGCCCTCTAGGAGTCCAGAAATGTTTGTTTCAGCCAAGGGCATCCATTTTGAAACATGGGCCAGAATGTTATAGGGGGCTGAGTGTAGTGGGCTGAAGCAAGATGTGTTGCAGAATCAGATGTGGTCATCTCACTCCATGTTCTATGCTTTTTATGAGGGGCATCGTAAGCTTCATGAAGTTTATGAGGGTTAATTCACACTCACGGTCATCAGTGGATGCCTGAAATGTTGATCAAATGTCCAGTTGAATGGACATTTCTTGATTCTGACTGTCTTCAAGACTACAATACAGCTAAATCACTGAATATCCAAATGGAACCCACCTTGGCTTTTTCTACAGCCATGAATGTGAACTCACATATCTTTGCGGCTACACTTCCATCCTGGTTTGGTATTGTAGTGGAATATTTTGATGTCAATCACACAACACTGTCTTTACCAAAGTTAGGATCGCAATTGCAGCCTGAGCAAATACTGATCAGTCTCATTATTCTTCATCTGGGAATCCGCTTTCCAGCTGGTCACAGAGTGATGGGAGAAATAGAGGGATTGAAGCATTCTCCATTTCACTGCTGAAAGCAGCCAGAACCTTCTTAATGTCATCAATCCAATCAAGCCAGGTTCAACTCAACACTGAACCTTTCGTTTATTGATCTAGGTCTTTACAAATTGTTCGGTTCACATGATGTCCCAAATGCCTGTCTGCGCGAATCAGCACAGTGATGCCACATTCACTGAGAACATTATTCAGAGCTGACAATGCAATGTGAAATTGTGGCTTTTTGAACATTTTCAGGCGAAATCTGTTTATTGGATTGCTGCATTTATTCACTTGATCTGTGCAGCACTCAATTAAGGATTGGGGTTTCACATTAGTGCACGCACTGTGACTCTTGACAATCCTCATTCATACATTGAAATGCTGCTGTCACACTCTCTGAGACTTGGATAACATCTGTGGATTACCCTTTCTTCACAGTTGACTTGCTGAATATTGTATATGTTGTTCTTAGAAGCATTTCATAATTGACACCTGTGTCAAAGCACAGCCTCTTCCCGGATCTTCTCTGTGAACAACACGACATTGTTCCAGGAAATGTCTAATCTGGTGTGGCAAGATTGCAGCTGCTCCACCTTTCTATCCCAGCAGAACGGAAAGTTCCACCTGATATTAGCATCACCATCTTCTGTAAATAAAGCTCACTCTTAATGTAAACCCACTCCATTACTCTCATAATGGAGTGTCACAAGCAGTCAGTTTCAAAATTCCTGCAAAGTCAATCTTGTATGCAATTTCAGATTCTAGTCAAGGCTCGATGTAAAAAAATCAACAATTTTTGTACCGAAGTGTCCACTATCAAGGGATAAAACACAATTGACACAATTCATCCAGGAACTGTCTCTGTATGATGAAACCAATAGAAGGTGTTATTGTTGCGACACCAGCTCTCAGTAATAGCTGTGTACTTCACCACATGATCCTCAAAATCTTGCACAGAAAGCGGGAACACATTCAGCTTTGCTGCAAGTAACTCAGTCTAAATGAGAACTTGCCCCATGTCAGCATTAGTCTTCATGTGCTCTGCAGGTTCCAGCTTTTTCTCACCATTTCCTGGTGTTTTGGATTTGAAAATCATTTACATTTCTTTTGGGAATATTTGAAACTTATCAGAAAAGAAAGCTTTAAGATATGAAGGAGAAATGTAACTTGCTGCTTGCGTGTTGAGTTACTTCCTTCAGGTATGATTGCCTTACCCTGGATTGCGTGACATCCAGTACATAGCTTTATTGGTGCCACATCCACAAGCATCCCCTCCCTCCACCACTGACGGTGAGTAACAGCAGTGTGTAATATCTACAAGATGCACGGCAGAAATTCACCAAAGATGGTGAGACAGCACCTTCCAAACCCACAATCACTTCCCTTTAGAAGGGCAAGGGCAGGAGATACATGGGAAGACCACTTCCTGCAAGTTCCCCTCCTGCGTGTAAATATATCACCGTTCCTTCGCTGGGTCAGAATCCTGGAATCCCCTCCCTAAGGGCATTGTGGGTCAACCTGCAGCACATGGACTGCAACGGTTCAAGAAGGCAGCTCACCTCCACCTACTCAAGGGGCAACTAGGGATAGACAATAAATGCTGGGCCCAGACAGTGACACTCACATCTCATTATTGAATTAAACTAAATGCTGCTGCCATTGACCTAACGGCCAATGCCTTCATTGTGAGGGTCCATCAGCTCGTACGATCTCAGAAAATCATGGAGCACACTGTCAGCTCTGTCCATCGTTCCCCCTGTTCTCATTGCCATCTGCAACCCATTCCAATGCCAGTTCTGTCACCAGAACACACTGCTCAAATACACACCGGTGTTCAGTGGGGCGAGCTTCACACAGACCGGAGACCCTTGCAGCCACTCAACAGTACACTGATACTCCAGGATTGTACAGCAGTTTGATATCAAATTAAAGGCAACACAAAGATTGTGACCTTACTTCAACACAACCTACATTACAGGGTCATTGCACATTACAATATCTGCAGCCAAGAACTGATCTACCATCGCACATTACAATACCTGCAGCCAAGAACTCATCTACCATCGCACATTACAATACCTGCAGCCAAGAACTCATCTACCATCGCACATTACAATACCAGCAGCCAAGAACTCATCTACCATCGCACATTGCAATACCTGCAGCCAAGAACTGATCTACCATCGCACATTGCAATACCAGCAGCCAAGAACTGATCTACCATCGCACATTGCAATATCTGCAGCCAAGAACTGATCTACCATCGCACATTTCAATACCTGCAGCCAAGAACTGATCTACCATCGCACATTACAATACCTGCAGCCAAGAACTGATCTACCATCACACATTACAATATCTGCAGCCAAGAACTGATCTACCATCACACATTACAATACCAGCAGCCAAGAACTGATCTACCATCACACATTACAATATCTGCGGCCAAGAACTGATCTACCATCGCGCATTACAATACCAGCAGCCAAGAACTCATCTACCATCACACATTACAATATCTGCAGCCAAGAACTGATCTACCATCACACATTACAATATCTGCAGCCAAGAACTGATCTACCATCACACATTACAATATCTGCAGCCAAGAACTGATCTACCATCACACATTACAATATCTGCAGCCAAGAACTGATCTACTATCACACATTACAATATCTGCAGCCAAGAACTGATCTACCATCACACATTACAATATCTGCAGCCAAGAACTGATCTACCATCGCACATTACAATACCAGCAGCCAAGAACTGATCTACCATCACACATTACAATATCTGCAGCCAAGAACTGATCTACCATCACACATTACAATATCTGCAGCCAAGAACTGATCTACCATCGCACATTACAATATCTGCAGCCAAGAACTGATCTACCATCGCACATTACAATACCAGCAGCCAAGAACTCATCTACCATCACACATTACAATACCAGCAGCCAAGAACTCATCTACCATCACACATTACAATACCAGCAGCCAAGAACTGATCTACCATCACACATTACAATATCTGCAGCCAAGAACTGATCTACCATCGCACATTACAATACCTGCAGCCAAGAACTGATCTACCATCACACATTACAATATCTGCAGCCAAGAACTCATCTACCATTGCACATTACAATACCTGCAGCCAAGAACTCATCTACCATCACACATTACAATACCTGCAGCCAAGAACTGATCGACCATCGCACATTACAATATCTGCAGCCAAGAACTGATCTACCATCACACATTACAATACCTGCAGCCAAGAACTGATCTACCATCACACATTACAATACCTGTAGCCAAGAACTGATCTACCATCGCACATTACAATACCAGCAGCCAAGAACTGATCTACCATCACACATTACAATATCTGCAGCCAAGAACTGATCTACCATCACACATTACAATATCTGCAGCCAAGAACTGATCTACCATCACACATTACAATACCTGCAGCCAAGAACTGATCTACCATCGCACATTACAATACCTGCAGCCAAGAACTGATCTACCATCGCACATTACAATACCAGCAGCCAAGAACTGATCTACCATTGCACATTACAATACCTGCAGCCAAGAACTCATCTACCATCACACATTACAATACCTGCAGCCAAGAACTGATCTACCATCGCACATTACAATACCTGCAGCCAAGAACTGATCTACCATCGCACATTACAATACCTGCAGCCAAGAACTGATCTACCATCGCACATTACAATACCAGCAGCCAAGAACTGATCTACCATTGCACATTACAATAACTGCAGCCAAGAACTGATCTACCATCGCACATTACAATACCAGCAGCCAAGAACTGATCTACCATCACACATTACAATACCAGCAGCCAAGAACTGATCTACCATCACACATTACAATATCTGCAGCCAAGAACTGATCTACCATCACACATTACAATATCTGCAGCCAAGAACTGATCTACCATCGCACATTACAATACCTGCAGCCAAGAACTGATCTACCATCACACATTACAATATCTGCAGCCAAGAACTCATCTACCATTGCACATTACAATACCTGCAGCCAAGAACTCATCTACCATCACACATTACAATACCTGCAGCCAAGAACTGATCGACCATCGCACATTACAATATCTGCAGCCAAGAACTGATCTACCATCACACATTACAATACCTGCAGCCAAGAACTGATCTACCATCGCACATTACAATACCAGCAGCCAAGAACTGATCTACCATCACACATTACAATATCTGCAGCCAAGAACTGATCTACCATCACACATTACAATATCTGCAGCCAAGAACTGATCTAACATCACACATTACAATACCTGCAGCCAAGAACTGATCTACCATCGCACATTACAATACCTGCAGCCAAGAACTGATCTACCATCGCACATTACAATACCAGCAGCCAAGAACTGATCTACCATTGCACATTACAATACCTGCAGCCAAGAACTCATCTACCATCACACATTACAATACCTGCAGCTAAGAACTGATCTACCATCGCACATTACAATACCAGCAGCCAAGAACTCATCTACCATCACACATTACAATATCTGCAGCCAAGAACTGATCTACCATCGCACATTACAATATCTGCAGCCAAGAACTGATCTACCATCGCACATTACAATACCAGCAGCCAAGAACTGATCTACCATCACACATTACAATAACTGCAGCCAAGAACTGATCTACCATCACACATTACAATATCTGCAGCCAAGAACTCATCTACCATCGCACATTACAATACCAGCAGCCAAGAACTGATCTACCATCACACATTACAATAACTGCAGCCAAGAACTGATCTACCATCACACATTACAATACCTGCAGCCAAGAACTGATCGACCATCGCACATTACAATATCTGCAGCCAAGAACTGATCTACCATCGCACATTACAATACCAGCAGCCAAGAACTGATCTACCATCGCACATTACAATACCAGCAGCCAAGAACTCATCTACCATCACACATTACAATACCAGCAGCCAAGAACTGATCTACCATCACACATTACAATACCAGCAGCCAAGAACTGATCTACCATCGCACATTACAATACCAGCAGCCAAGAACTCATCTACCATCACACATTACAATACCAGCAGCCAAGAACTGATCTACCATCACACATTACAATACCAGCAGCCAAGAACTGATCTACCATTGCACATTACAATACCTGCAGCCAAGAACTGATCTACCATCACACATTACAATAACTGCAGCCAAGAACTGATCTACCATCACACATTACAATATCTGCAGCCAAGAACTGATCTACCATCACACATTACAATACCAGCAGCCAAGAACTGATCTACCATCACACATTACAATACCTGCAGCCAAGAACTGATCTACCATCACACATTACAATATCTGCAGCCAAGAACTGATCTACCATCACACATTAAAATACCAGCAGCCAAGAACTGATCTACCATCGCACATTACAATATCTGCAGTCAAGAACTGATCTACCATCACACATTACAATATCTGCAGCCAAGAACTGATCTACCATCACACATTACAATATCTGCAGCCAAGAACTCATCTACCATCACACATTACAATATCTGCAGCCAAGAACTGATCTACCATCACACATTACAATATCTGCAGCCAAGAACTGATCTACCGTCGCACATTACAATACCTGCAGCCAAGAACTGATCTACCATCACACATTACAATATCTGCAGCCAAGAACTCATCTACCATCACACATTACAATACCTGCAGCCAAGAACTGATCTACCATCACACATTACAATACCTGCAGCCAAGAACTGATCTACCATCACACATTACAATATCTGCAGCCAAGAACTCATCTACCATCACACATTACAATACCTGCAGCCAAGAACTGATCTACCATCACACATTACAATACCTGCAGCCAAGAACTGATCTACCATCACACATTACAATATCTGCAGCCAAGAACTCATCTACCATTGCACATTACAATACCTGCAGCCAAGAACTCATCTACCATCACACATTACAATACCAGCAGCCAAGAACTGATCTAACATCACACATTACAATATCTGCAGCCAAGAACTGATCTACCATCACACATTACAATATCTGCAGCCAAGAACTGATCTACCATCACACATTACAATACCTGCAGCCAAGAACTGATCTACCATCGCACATTACAATACCTGCAGCCAAGAACTGATCTACCATCACACATTATAATACCTGCAGCCAAAAACTGATCTACCATTGCACTTTGCTTTACCTGCAGCCAAGAACTCATCTACCATTGTGCATTGCAGACATTCACATCCAGCGGAGATTCACATGGATGATCCCTGGAATGGTAGGTCTAACATACAAGGAATGGCTGAGGATCCTGGGATTGTATTAATTGGAGATTAGAAGATTAAGGGGAGATCTTATAGAAACTTACAAGATAATACATGGCTTGGAAAGGGTGGACGCTAGGAAATTGTTTCCGTTAGGCGAGGAGACTAGGACCCGTGTACACAACCTTAGAATTAGAGGGGATCAATTCAGAACAGAAATGCGGAGACATTTCTTCAGCCAGAGCGTGGTGGGCCTGTGGAATTCATTTCCGCGGACTGCAGTGGAGGTCAGGATGCTAAATATCTTTAAAGCAAAGACTGATAACTTTTTGATGTCACAAGGAATTAAGGGCTACGGGGAGAATTCGGGTAAGTGGAGTTGAAATGCCCATTAGCCATGATTGAATGGTGGAGTGGACTCGATGGGCCGAATGGCCTTACTTCCACTCCTATGTCTTATGGTCTTGTGGTCTTATTGCAATACCTACAGCCAAGAATTCATCTACCACTTGAACTTCAGTCATGTAGCGCCTGGTTGCCTCCTATGCTGTGACGCAGAGATATTTCCCTCCACAGCACAGCTCCTGATTCAGCACAATTTGAGCCTTTGTACAGCTACCTTGACAAGAGTGCAGTTTTATTTGATTTTGCGATATTACTTTCACCATCTGTCAGATCCCCATGCTCGCACTCCTCCAGCACTGCAAATACCACAATGATAAGTGAGGAAAGGATTTGTACCAAAGGGAATTCATTTCACTTTTAAAAAAAGATTATTCCAAGCAGTGCCTGGAAGACCTGGGAAATGTGAAGTAGTGATGTGTGATCAGAGAGAGTGAGACAGACTGCAAACCCATTTAAACGCATTGTGGAGAGGGCCATTTAACATTGTGAGGTCAACGTGGCCAACTTACTGAGTGAGTGGAAAGAGAAACAGTCACTTTCCCAGAGGATGAGAGTTTATTAGTATCTGTAGTGGGGAAAGAATGGCCTCAGTTATCCTTTTTGATGAAAATCTGCATATTTATCATCTATGGCTGAGGTGGTGAATCACTCAGCCTCAGTAGAAAGTGCAAAGGAACACAAGGCGCAGCACCTAAAAGCAGGAGTAGGCCATTCTGCCCCTCAATCCTGCTTCAGCATTCAATTAGACCAGGTCTCATCTGAGAGAAAATGAGGACAGCAGAAGCTGGAGATCAGAGAGTGTCATGCTGGAAAAACACAGCCGGTCAGGCAGCAGCCGAGGAGCAGAAGTGTCGATGTTTTGGGCAAAAGCCCTCCATCGGGAATATTTCCAGGTCTCATGTGATTATGGACTCAGTTTCATTCTCCTTCATAACTTGTGAGCTCTGTAGTTATCAAACATCTCACTCTGTTAAAACGTTTAAAAGACCCAGCCTCCATTCCCTCTCAGGGAAAAGAAATCCCACACCCTCACAAGTCTTCTGAAAGTAAAAACAAATTCTCCTCAGTTGAGGGACCCCTCATCCTTCAGCTATATCCCATTGTTTCCATTTCCATTCTCTGAAGAGAACAGCCCAGTCCAAACAAATCTTTTTCCCCACAGTTATAATTGTCCAGTCCCTACAATATCCTCACAAATTCACTTTGTTGCCTCTCCAGTGTGAGCGCATTGTTCAAAGGAACGTATTACTTTGGAGAGGGATCAGAAGAGATTTACCAGGGTGTTACCGGGTAGGTGAGGTTTGAGTTATAAAGTAAGGCTGGATGGGCTAGAACTTTTTTCACTGGAGCATGGGAGGTTGAGGAGTGACCTTATTATAAGATCGTGAGGGAAATATATAATTTGAATGGCAAGGGTCTTTTAGCTCGGATAGGGGATTTCAAGCATGTTTTTAAGGTGAGAGAGGAGAGATTTAAAAAAGACATGAGGGGCAAATCCTTTACACAGAGGTTGGTTCATATGTGGAATGAACTTCCTGAGGAAGTGGTGGATGCAGATCTTTCAAGAGTCACTGGAGTCAGGAAAGGTCCCGGATGATTGGAAGATGGCTGTAGTAACCCCCTTGTTCAAGAAAGGATCAAGGCAAAAGATGGAAAATTATAGGCCAATCAGCTTAACCTTGGTTGTTGGTAAAATTCTAGAATCCATCATTAAGGATGAGGTTTCTAAATTCTTGGAAGAGCAGAGTCTGATTAGAACAAGTCAACATGGATTTAGTAAGGGGAGGTCATGCCTGACAAACCTGTTGGTATTCTTTTAAGAGGTGACAAGTAGGTTAGACCAGGGAAACCCAGTGGATGTGGTCTATCTAGACTTTCAAAAGGCCTTTGATAAGGTGCCACACAGGAGGCTGCTGAGCAAGGTGAGGGCCCATGGTGTTCGAGGTGAGCTACTGGGATGGATTGAGGATTGGCTGTCTAACAGAAGGCAGAGAGTTGGGATAAAAGGTTCTTTTTCAGAATGGCAGCCGGTGACGAGCGGTGTCTCGCAGGGTTCGGTGCTGGGGCCACAGCTGTTCGCATTATATATTAATGATTTGGATGAGGGAACCGGGGGCATTCTAGCGAAGTTTGCCGATGATACGAAGTTAGGTGGACAGGCAGGTAGTACTGAGGAAGTGGGGAGGCTACAGAAGGATCTAGACAGGTTGGGAGAGTGGTCCAGGAAATGGCTGATGGAATTTAACGTGAGCAAGTGCGAGGTCTTGCACTTTGGCAAAAAGAATAAAAGCATGGACTACTTTCTAAATGGTGAGAAAATTAATAAAGCCAAAGCACAAAGGGATCTGGGAGTGCTAGTTGAGGATTCTCTAAAGGTAAACATGCAGGTTGAGTCTGTGATTAAGAAAGCGAATGCAATGTTGTCTCTTATCTCAAGAGGGTTGGAATATAAAAGCAGAGATGTACTAATAAGACTTTATAAAGCTCTGGTTAGGCTCCATTTGGAGTACTGTGTCCAGTTTTGGTCCCCACACCTCAGGAAGGACATACTGGCACTGGAACATGTCCGACGGAGATTCACACGGATGATCCCTGGAATGACAGGTCTAGCATATGAGGAACGGCTGAGAATACTGGGATTGTATTCGTTGGAGTTTAGAAGATTAAGGGGAGACTTAATAGAGACGTACAAAATAATACATGGCTTTGAAAAGGTGGATGCTAGGAAATTGTTTCCGTTAGACGAGGAGACTAGGACCCGTGGACACAGCCTTAGAATTAGAGGGGGTCATTTCAGAACAGAAATGCGGAGACATTTCTTCAGCCAGAGAGTGGTGGGCCTGTGGAATTCATTGCCGTGGAGTGCAGTGGAAGCCGGGACGCTAAATGTCTTCATGGCCGAGATTGATAGGTTCTTGTTGTCTAGAGGAATTAAGGGCTACGGGGAGAACGCTGGTAAGTGGAGCTGAAATGCCCATCAGCCATGATTGAATGGCGGAGTGGACTCGATGGGCCGAATGGCCTTACTTCCACTCCTATGTCTTATGGTCTTATGTCTTAGTTACAATGTTTAAAAAGCAGCTGGATAAGTACATGAATAGGAGAGGTTTGGAGAGATATGGCCCAGGAGCAGGCAGATGGGATGAGTTTACTTTGGGATTATGCTCAGCATGGCCAAGTTGAGCTGAAGGGCCTGTTTCCATGCTATTGATTTCTGTGACATGTTTGCCAAGATCCGTCTGCTCCTCTACACTTCTCAGAATCCAACCGTTAAGGAGAAAAGCAATAGTTGCCAATCGCAATTCTGTTGTTCTCTGACATCACTCTCCACCCTGGTCATAGAGTCATAGAGATGTACAGCATGGAAACAGCCCCTTTGGTCCAACATATCCATGCTGACCAGATATCCCAACCCAATCTAGTCCCACCTGCCAGCACCCAGTCCATATCCCTCCAAACCCTTCCTATTCATATACCCATCCAAATGCCTCTTAAATGTTGCAATTGTACCAGCCTCCACCACATCCTCTGGCAGCTCATTCCATACACGTACCACCCTCTGTGTGAAAAAGTTGCCCCTTAGGTCTCTTTTATATCTTTCCCCTCTCACCCTAAACCTATGCCCTCTAGTTCTAGACTCCCCGGCAGCTCTCTCCCAAGGCAGGTAGCCAAAGATGAGGAAGAGAGTTCGCCTGCCGTCCTGCAGTTATCCTTTTGGTAACTAAAAGGTAGGTTGTCAAGTTATCAACACGTTGTAATGTGTGAGAGCTCGCTGTGGGAAAATTGACTTCCACATTTCCCACATTAAACAGGGACCATTCTTCAACAAGTGGGAGTAAAGTTCTTTGGAATATCATAATAAGCAGGTTATAAATGCTTATTATATTTAAGTTGTTTAATACAAATCATTGAATAGGCCAAAATTGTTCACACCTTCTTTGAATGTGAACTAGATTACCTCTAATAAGGGGCAAACATACAGTGTAAACTGGCTAGCTCTCTCAGAGTCTGGCAGGGTTTAATCTGCCAAGTTTCAGATGTACTTTTGTCACATTGAACAAAGAACAATTTCCTGCCCCTGCCATTCCCCTGTGCTCGCACAGGCACTAACACCTCTGCTGTGCACTTTTGTCAAATTCAGCACGGCAGGGGCACCTGACATCTGCCAATTGAGATGCAAATTAAAATGAGCTGAGCACATAGTACACTACAACCCAGCAAAGCGAGAGCTCATAATGCAGACTGATGCTCACAGTACAGTACGGGCGGGGAAAGCGCTTTTCAGGAGATCTGCTAAAGTAAGGCATGTTCTGGGGGACATCTGATGCTTTTGGATTTAAAGGTAACTGGTTACGGGAGAGCTGGTGACATTTTGGAATTGTCACAAGATTTGCGATCCAGAGAGCCAGGTTAATGCCCTGGGGATGTGAGTTCAAAACCCACGGCAGCTGGTCAATTTAAATCAAATATTACAGCGACCATAAAACTATCATCAGTTTAAAACCACACCTGGTTCACTGAGGGAAATCTGCCATCCTTACCTGGTCTGGCCTCCATGTGACTCCAGACCGACAGCATTGTGGGTGTCTTCGAACTACCCTCTGAAATAGTGAAGCAATTAGGGATGGGCCACAAATGCTAAAGGCCACATTCCAAATCAACAAATGAAAGAAAAAGCTAGAATTCCTGATATCCTGTAGTCACCTCGCAAATGAAACCCTGAAAATCAGATGACCAGAAACAAAAACAGAAAATGCTGGAAAAGCTCAGCAGGTCTGGCAGCATCTGTGGAGAGAAATCCGAGTTAATGAATCAGGTCGAGTGGCCCTTCCTCAGACACAATGATCTCCTTCCTCACTGTATATGGGAACTTGCTGTGCACAAATTGGCCACTATATTTCCCTCTGCATCAGTGGGGACATACTCCAAAGGATCCCATTGGTGCTGAAGCCTTTTGGGATGGATTAGGGTAATGAAAAATGCAATTCAATGCAAATCCTGCTTCCTCTTCCTCCTTCGAGGTGCAGTGAGTAACTCTGGGTGTGATATAACTCCAAAATAATATTTGCAGCGTTCTATGGAAGCCAGTCTGAAAGCAGTCTCATCAGCAAAACATTTCCCTCAATCAGAGTCAACTGAATGGTATATCTACTCAGCACACCTCACAGGTCTTCCTGTGGAAGCCTTCAAATGGAATTAGAGAACGGAGACAGAGACAGAGACAGAGCTAGAGATGGAGTCAGAGATGGAGGTAGAGATGAAGATGGAGACGGAGACAGAGATAGGAATTTCTGTGACTGTTTATTGGAACAAACCTACCATTGCGTGACTATGAAGGTGGGTGGGGTCAGCCAATGGTAGGTAGGGGAGGGTAGTTGAGTCTCAATGAGGCCAGCAGATGTTTGTAAAGGCCGAGAGGAATACTCTGAGTAAAGAATACTTTCTGAAGGCAACCCAAAACATACGCTTAGCTACGTTATAAACATTGCCAATGGTTCCAAAGTTGTATGAAAGTAAGGTTTCTTATTTTCAGTCTCATGGCAGCAAAGTGATGTATGTACAGAGCTCCTTCATCGCAGCCTGTCATGTTACACTCAGCTGGTATAATAACACAATTGGCTCCATAGCTTGTAAGAAATAAGGTGCTTCAGTATAACTACAACCCAAAGATATAAATGAGTTTCGAACAGGGCTGGTTTGCCCCATTGCATGAAGACCAATTCTAGCCCCTTGAGCATCACTCCCATCCTTTTCTCCACCATCAGTGGTGATGCATTTAGCTGTCTCAGCACTCCGATCTGAGATTCCCTCCCTAAACTGCTCTGCCTCTCCAACTCTCTCTCCTCTTTATTATTCCTTACAATCTATCTCTTCGACCAAGCTTTGACTGACTTCAGAGCTCCTTCTAATGGAACAAGCCAAATTGTCACAGAGTCATAGAGTCATAGAGATGCACAGCATGGAAACAAACACTTTGGTTTCCAGATATCCTGAATTAATCAAGTTCCATTTGCCAGCACCCGGCCCATATCCGTCTAAAGAGGAGAAAGTGAGGACTGCAGATGCTGGAGATCAGAGCTGAAAATGTGTTGCTGGAAAAGCGCAGCAGGTCAGGCAGCATCCAAGGAACAGGAGAATCGACGTTTCGGGCATCAGCCCTTCTTCCTGAAGAAGGGCTGATGCCCGAAACGTCGATTCTCCTGTTCCTTGGATGCTGCCTGACCTGCTGCGCTTTTCCAGCAACACATTTTCAGCCCATATCCCTCTAACCCCTTCCTATTCATATACCCATCCAGAAGCCTTTTAAATGTTGTAATTATACCAGCCCCCACCACTTTCTCTGGCAGCACATTCCATACACACTCCTCAGGTCCCTTTTAAATCTTTCCCCTCTCACTTTAAACCTATGCCCTCTAGTTTTGGTCTTCCCTACCCTGGGGAAAACACCGTGGCTAGTCACCCTATCCATGCCCCTCAGGGTTTTACAAACTTTTATATGGTAAAAACAATGACTGCAGATGCTGGAAACCAGATTCTGATTCGAATGGTGC
Organism: Chiloscyllium punctatum; assembly: GCF_047496795.1. Classification (NCBI taxonomy): domain Eukaryota; kingdom Metazoa; phylum Chordata; class Chondrichthyes; order Orectolobiformes; family Hemiscylliidae; genus Chiloscyllium; species Chiloscyllium punctatum. The sequence goes on along the minus strand of NC_092763.1, from coordinate 84,174,481 downwards.
TGGAAGAGCACAGCAGTTCAGGCAGCATCTGAGGAGCAAGAAAATCGACGTTTCAGGCAAAAGCCCTGATGAAGGGCTTTTGCCCGAAATGTCAATTTTACTGCTCCTCGGATGCTGCCTGAACTGCTGTGCTCTTCCAGCACCATTCAAATCCAGAATCAAACTTCTATATGGTCATCCCTCAGCCTCTGACGCTCCAGGGAAAACAGCTTCAGCCTCGTCAGCCTCTCACTGTAGCTTAGACCCTCAAGTGCAAGTTGTTGTATTTCATGATAAACTATCTGTTCATCATTAAATCTGAGATTGTTAGATTTCTGCTTCCGAGACAGAATACAGCAGAGAGTCAGGAATATGAAGTCAACCATGATCACATTGAATCAGAATAATGGGACTGAATCACCCCTTCCTGTTCCTAGATTCAGCAAAACAGTAGGCTGTTTGTAGCAAAAGAATTCCCGACAAAATTAATCTTGCAGAGGTAAATACTATGCTGTCATGGCATAGCAACACCATTGACTAAGCTGCAAAACTCTTGTAATATTGCAGCGAAAAGTGGAGAACTGCAATTAAATCACAGCTTTATTCACGGATCCAATTCAAACGAATTAGCCTCATGGCTCGTAATTCTCGTTCCAGCCTTGGCCCTACAATTTGTTCTTGAACAGATGGTCAATAGAAGCAGCTGCATTCACTGGGATCAGATGAAGCTAAACGGGGAGATCAGCTGTACTGCCGCTGAGCAGGATACCAAATAAATTAACTCGATATCCAATGGCTAGAGCAGTCTCACGGGAAATGAGGGTCTGTGTGAATAACTCTATTGTGCCATGTAATAGGTATTCAGGGGCACAAGTCTGCCCCTTAGTGCAATGGTCCAGAATATGGTGCAGTGTTAATAGCAAGGCAGCCAGTGGTTTTATTACTGTGCAGCAAAATTAACAGCAATCTTTGGGGTCTCCACACCCAGTTCAATTAGAAATTCAGAAATATTGCCATTTCTTTCTCTGCTCCTCCACAGATTGTCCTGTTGCAGTTTTCCCCAATGGAATCACTGCAGTGATTGAATTTAAAACCATCACCCAATATTACCACATCCACGACCAACAAAATCTGAAGGCCCGTTCAATCGGGAATATTTACAACATAGCGAGTCATATTATGAAGAGAGAGTTGACATTTCGAGTCCAGTAAGACCCTGCTTCAGAACAGACTGTTCTCAAGGAAACACTTTTCAGGTTTGAAATATTAACTCTGCTTCTCTCTCCACAGATGCTGCCAGACCTGCTAAGTTTCTCCAGCATTTTCGGTGTTTGTTTCAGATCTCCGGTATTGAATCATTGATAGTCATGTGTATTCGATGTAAAATACGGTGAAGAGAGTGTCCCCTCACCATTCACATCACCTAAAGGAAAATGAAACACAAAAGATAAACAGAGCCCAATGTTTCCATCTCTGCTGCTACAGTCCTGCTCCAGCCCATGCCATGCCCAGCCACACATCTGCAGCATTTTGCTTTTATTACTTTAAGTAATAATTATAGCTGAACAACCTCTCTGGTAGATGTAAACGAACCCACAATACTTTGTGAAGACAGAGCCAGAAAATGTGGTGCTGGAAAAGCACAGCAGGTCAGACAGCATCCGAGGAGCAGGAGGATCGGCATTTCAGGCATAAGGTCTTCATCAGGAATGAGGCTGGTGGACCAGGGCTGAAAGATCAATGGGAGGGTGGTGGGGCTGGGAGGAATGAAGCTGAGAATGCAATAGGTAGATGAAGGTGGGGAAGATGATGATAGGTCAGAGAGGAGGGCGGAGCAGATCGATGGGAAAGATGATGGACAGGTCAAGAGGGCAGTGCCAAGTTGGAGGCATGGGACTGGGATAAGGTGGAAGGAAGGGAAATGAGGAAACTGGTGAAATCCACATTGACCCCCTGTGGTTGCAGGGTCCCAAGACGGAATATGAGGCGTTCTTCCTCCAGGTGTTGGGTGGTTAGGGTTTGGCAATGGAGGAGGCCCATGACCTACATGTCCTTGGTGGAGTAGGAGGAGGAGTTAAAGTGTTCAGTCGTGGGGCAGTGGGGTTGGTTGTGTGGGTATCCCGGAGATGTTCTCTAAAATGATCCACAAGTTGGCATCCTGTCCTCCCAATGTAGAGGAGACCACAGCAGATACAGTAGATAACGTGTGTGGAAGCACAGGTATATTTCTGTCAGATGTGGAAAGAGCCTTTGTAGCTTTGGGCAGAGGTGAGGGGGGGAGGGGAGGGGGTGGGGGGGTGTTGGCACAATGGCAGGGGAAGGTGCGGGGAGGGGAGGGTAGGTTGGTGTGGGGAGTGAACCTGATGAGGGAGTCACAAAGGGAAAGGTCTCTCCAGAATGCTGATAAGGGTGGAGAGGGAATTATATCTCTGGTGGTGGGGTCTGTTTGTAGGTGGCAGATATGGCGGAGGATCATGCAATGTATGCGGAGATTGGTGGGGTGGAAGTTGAGGACCAGGGGGATCTGTGCTTGTTGTGGTTGGAGGGGTGGGGTTTGAGGTTAGAGGTGTGGGACATGGATGAGATATGCTGGAGGGCATCATCAACCACGTGGGAGGGAAAATTGCAGTCTTTGATAAGGAGGCCATCTGGGATGTTCTATGGTGGAACTGGTCCTCCTGGGAACAGATGCAGCAGAGGCGGAGGCATTTTTACAGGAGGCAGGGTGAGAGTAGGTGTAATCCAAGTAGCTGTAGTAAATGCCTGTGTTTAATCCATCGCGGGAGGTGGAGATGGAGAGGCCCAGGAAGGGAGGGAGGTATCAGAGATGGTCCAGGTGAATTTAAGGTCAGGGTGAAAGATGTCAGTGAAGTTGATGAACTGCTCAACTTCCTCATGGGAGCACGAGGTAGAGCTGAAACAGTCATCGATGTAGCGGAGGGAAAGGTGGGGGATGGTGCCGGTGCAGCTGTGGAAGATGGACTGTTCCACAAATCCGATGAAGAGACAAGCATCACTGAGGCTTATTCGGGTGCCCATGGCTACCCCTTTGGTTTGGAGGAAGTGGGAGGATTGGAAGGAGAAGTTGTTCAGGGTGAGGACCAGTTCAGCCAGGGGGATGAGGGTGTCAGTGGAAGGGTACTGATTGGGGATGGGGAGGTCCAGGAAGGGGAGTGCATCTCCCCCACCTTCATCTACCTATCACATTCCCAGCTACCTTCCCCCCGACCCCACCCCCCTCCCATTTATTTCTCAGCCCCCTTGGCCCACAAGCCTCATTCCTGATGAAGGGCTTTTGCTCCTTGGATGCTGCCTGACCAGCTGTGCTTTTCCAGCATCACACTCACGACTCTGATCCCCAGCATCTGCAGTCCTCACTTTCTCCTCTTTAGAAAAGACTAGGATCTTACCATTTAAACTCTTTCAGGATCTGAAGGTAATCTTTCAGTGCTGACTTTGCTGACTGATACTGACCCTCCATTTTACAATTCTCATTCTTTGCCCTCACTTCTTCCTAACTCACAAAGCTCAGTTCTGCCAGTTCCTGATGTTTTTAACATCTCCCTCTTACATTCTAGTGTTGTTCTTGTGCCCTCAACTATCTCAACTCTGGAAATCCCTTCCTGAATCTTCCCACCTCTCCATCCTCCTTCACAGTACTTGGTGCAGGTCCTGGCTTTTAGTCACTTCCTCATAAAATCATAAGAATTTAAAAACATGAAGGGGCAGGAATAGACCAATCAGCCCCTCCTGTCTGCTCTGCCATTTAATATGATGGTGCCCAATCTGATTGTGGACTCAACTCCATTTTCCTGCCTCCACCCCATAACCCTTCAACCAATTACTGATTGGAAATCTATCTATCTCCTTAAATTTACTCCATATCCCAGCATCTGCCACACTTTCAGGAGTGAATTCCACAGATTCACTACCCTTTAAGAGAAGTCAATCTTCTTTATCTCTGTTTTAAATCTGCTACCCATAATCCTAAAACTATGGCCTCTCATTCTAGGTTTTATTAGAAGGGGATAAAGAGAGAAAGTGAGGACTGCAGATGTTGGTGGTCACAGTCGAAAAGTGTGTTGCTGGAAAAGCACAGCAGGTCAGGCAGCATCGGAGGAGCAGGAGAATCGATGTTTCAGGCATAAGCCCTTCATCAGGGAAACATCTGCTTTACACTTACTTTGTCAGTTCCCAGTAGTATCTCATATACCTCCACTCAATTCCCTCTCATCTTTCGAGTGAGGATAGGTCATCATAAGTTTCCATGCTGTACATCTCTGTGACTCTATGACGAGGCTTTTCTTTCTAGAATTCAACTTGTGAATCTTCTCTGAACTGTGCCCAATGCAATTACATCCTTCGTCAAGTAAGGGACCAGAATTATATACAAGATTCCAGATGCAGTATTACCAATACTTTGTTACATTTGCAACAACACTTTCCTACTACTATATTCTACTCTTTTAACAATAAATATCAAAATTCCATTTCCCTTCCTTATTACCTGCTGTACCTGCATCTTGGCTTTCTGTGATTTATGCACAAGGATACCCAGATCCCTCTGCACTGAAGCGTTTGGAAGTCTCTCTCCATTAAAATAATAAGTTGCCTTTCCATTCTTCTGACCAAAATCACTTGCCTTGAATTGGTGTCATTTTACATTTAATTTCGATTCTTCTAAGTGTCTTTGAACTTTTTTCTTCCTCCTCAAAAGTGCCATTGAAATGCAAGTTGTTGTTGTGAGTCATTTTGCTCGGAGGCCCATATGGAGCTGGAGCCAATTATAATCCTTTTGCTCAGAATGTGGATGAGGAAAACAACCAGCATGCTTTTAATAATTTCTTCATAAATTTAAATGTACTGCAATAAATTAAAATTAATTAGTTCCCACTTGTATCATTTAGCGACAGAATGATGTCATTCTATTTTCACAGAGGTCCTTAAGCAACTCAATCCTGATTTAAATTGCCATTTGTGCAGCTTCACAGGACAGATTGTGAAATCAAAGTGCTACTGTGCAAACATGGTGACTGGAGGTGTGCATTGGGCAGGGAATGTGAAACCTCCAGCAGATTGAGGATCAAGGTGAACCCAGCATGGAGAGAATGTTGGAAACTTTGGTGGAGATGTTTAGTGAGGATCTTTTCAGTACTGAGATCATAAAGTCCCGTTTTCTAATCAAGTGTTGTGTGGTGAGATGAGATTCCCTCCAGTGTGCAGCGAGAGGCTTATTTTCAGGGATTCTCGCCCTAATTATTCTCGGACCTCACCTCACTGAAATGCAGTTTCTCCTTCTCTCACCCCGGATAGAACTTGGAATACTGGGAACTCCCCCGCTGAAAGTCTGAGCAGGAATTTGGTGACTCCATTTCAATATTTAATCCCTTAGTCAGCCAGTTTGGACATCAGGCACCAATGTCTCAGGGTATACCTCATGGGCAGTATACACACACACACACAATTTACTGTGCACTTTAGCATCCAATGCTGCACTGTGTAATCACTGGCCCCACTGCTGCCAGAACACTTTGCACTCAGAGACAGGCACCACCACATGGATTTACCAGGCTGTATCTCCAGGCTCCTTGTTCAGAGCCTATTACAACACTCGCAGTGCTCCTGTCTTGCTTTATTGTGTCTCCCTCTCTCAGTCAGTGTTAACATGCTCACAGTACAGCTCTTCACCTGACTATCAGTGAAGACAAAAAGCCAGGCAGTTTGCCATCATGTCAGCTGTGATCAGTCAAAGAAGGAGGGTGACATCTTGCTGTATCTGCTATGTCAACCTTACACTGAAATAACTCCAGAGACTGGTGTCCCATCACCAAGTCCCCCTTTACTTACACTTGGAGAGACCTTGCTACTGATCCAACTCTCTCAGAGCCAGCTCTCAAAGTGAACAGAACCCCTGACACCCCTGTTTATCTTTTTTTTCTTTTTAACACCCCCACACTACCGCCTAACTGCGGTAGTGCTTATTTTTTCCCCAGCACCCATGGTGTGTGTGTGCAGGTGTGAGACACAGTGAGAGACACAAGGTGCACAAATCTTTATTCAATTTCCACCAACAGGAAGATAGGAAAACACCCAAGTGGCCAGTGACAAGCACTGCCCTTCACATCAAAGGGCAATGCTGTGTGATCAAAACAGTGAAGGGGAGGGTAGGGACTAAATCAAAATAGAGTTGGAGGGGGAAATAATGTACTCCACTCCCTGCGGCGCCCACCTCTCCCTGAACGACTCCAGGGTGTTGGTGGACACCGCGTGCTCCTTCTCCAGGGACACTCGGGCTCTAACGTAACCCCGGAAGAGGGGCAGGCAGTCGGCCCTAACGACCCCCTCCACGGCCCGCTGCCTGGACCTGTTGATGGCCAGTTTGGCCAGGCCCAGGAGCAGACTCACGAGGAGGTCTTCAGACCTGCCCTCCCTCCTCCGTACCGGCTGCCCGAAGATCAGGAGCGTGGGACTGAAGTGCAACCAAAAGCAGAGGAGGAGGTTTTTAAGAAAATCAAAAAGGGAGTGCAAACGCCCCCACCCAATATATACATGGTTCATGGACTCCACAGCGCCACAGAACAAGCAGTTGGGCTGAGAGTCCGTGAACCACCGCAATCTGCGGTTGCAGGGGACTGCTGCGTGCAGCACCCTCCACCCCAGATCCCCGAGAGAAAGGGGGAGGACTCCCGCGTAGAGAGCCCTCCACTGGGGATCTCCACCGCCCGGTGGCAAATGGGCACGCCAAGGCGTGTCCGGACGGTGGATGAGGGAGAAGAGGTGGACGGTGTGCAGCAGCAGTCGATACAGGGCCTTCCTTTTTACTCCCTGGAAAGGAACAAAATTAAAATTCCGGAGGCGGCTCAGGTTGTGGGGCACAGGCTCCCGCGGGAAGTACGGGACCTTGGGGCCAATGTGAAATTCCGTCCAGGCTGGGGTGAGCGTGGACGGGATCCCACCGCGACACCCCTGTTTATATCTGTCAGCCAGGGTGCCCTGATTGGACTAGGTTAATATCCCCAATCGGGGAACTCAGATTCTATAAGCTCCACCTGCCCGACCCCATTATAGTCAGTAGACCTCCCAACATTGCGTTCCAGCTGTGTATGCTCCAGATTCTCTGCTTTAGCTAAATGACCATGTCTCAAATTCTGAGGGGAGTAGTCCTCAGTCAGTCAAATGAGGCTCCCTTCAGGGGGGTGGGGGGGAGGGGTTCCCAGCACGGCGAGTCAGGGGCATTGCCCGATATCTGCCCAGTGTCTGTTGGTCACTCAGGGCAGGCCAGTCTCTCTCATCCCAGTAGCCAGTGAGTGGAATGCTGGGCACTGCACCAGCTATCCTGAAGTAATCAGCTCTATCCATGTCACTTCTCCTGGAGGGAGACAAAGGGAGGGAATGAGGGAGCCTGGGTGAGTGAGTAGGACACCATGCAGGATTAGTTTTCTGGGGTGGGAGGTAGAGGCACACTGGGCTCAGTGAGAATGAGTGAAGGAAATGGTGTATATAACCATGAGGCTGGTCGAACAGGAGCCTTGACGGGAGGTGAGTGGGAGGTAGCAGAGAGAAGATGGTGGCAGTTACCCTGATAGTGTGCAACAATACATTGTCCTACTTGTGGCATTGCTCGGCATTTCTCTAGAGCATGAACACCTTGGATCAGGGTGACATGATCTGGTGTTATGGGCCTTCTCTGACAGCCCAGGGGAAGCTGATAGCTCTGTACCATCCCACCCGGAAAGACCTCGAAAAAGCAGAGCACCATTTTCTCCTTCTCTGTCACCTCCAACCATGCAGGGCATTTCCAAGACTGTAGAGACTCACCAGGAGCATGGCAGCCTTACAAAGATGGCACCAGTGCCATGAATCTTAGCATTGCTAAACAAGCATGAGTATTTCTGTGCTCAGTCATGGTGCTGCTCTGTGACTCTCAGTGATTTACATTGAAGGCCCCACCCAGAGTACATTCTGTGCACCCATCACTCTCAGTTTGCTTCCCCAGTTGCTGCTGAGTGTGGAGGGACACTGATTCCCCAGCCAAGGGGAGAGGGACATGACTATCAGCAGGACGTTTTCTTGCCCATGTTGGACCTTGTGCCATTTCATTGGGAGTCAATGTTAGGGACTCCAAATCTAACTTGCTCCTGACTGTACACCACAGCGTTGCCACCTGTGGGGGGACAGGACATCGTCTGTGATGGTGATGGAGAGATCTGGAAAAATTAACTGAAGTGAATGAGTCTATGAGCTGATGGGTGATATTGAACCAAGAGAGCCAGGCTAATGTTTTGGGCAAGGCCTGAAATGCCATCACAGCAGGTGATGCATCTTAAAATGTAATTAATAATGTGGATTACGGGGGGCTCTTGTGGTGTCCCTCCCTCTGAACCAGGACTCCTGGGTTCAAGTCCCACTGGTTCCAGAGGTGTGTAACAACATCTCTGAACTGCTCACTTAAAAATACCTGTTATGGAATACTTTCACTTCTCTTTATTCATTCACAGGATGAGGGCATCGCTGTCCATCCCTAATTGCCCAGAAGACAGGTAAGAGTTAATCACGTTGCTGTGGGTCTGGAGTCACATGTAGGCCAGATCAAGTAAGGATGGCAGTTTCCTTCCTTAAGTGAATCTCATCAATACAAAACTGACAATGATTGATATACAAAACTCCCTCTGCTTCACTTTCAGGAGGGAACCCGGCTGATCATACCTCCAGCCTTGCCCCACAACAACATGGCTGCCCCTTGAAAAGGCCACTCCGATGTAGGATGGGCAAGGAATACTGACCTTGTCAGTGATGTCCACATCCCCTGAAAGACGCTGTTCCTTGACCTGATTGTGGAACGAGTTCTCCTAACGCTGGCAGAAGTCACCAGCTGTTATACAGAGTGCTTCAGTCGGAGTATTTAGTACATCAGAGTTTATACCTTTTATCTATTGGTTTATGGAAGGAGACTTTGACCCAGTGACACTGAAGGAACTCAGGATGGTGGGTGGCTTGGAGGGGAACCTGCAGGGGATGGTGTTCCAATATATCTACTGCCCTGGTCCTTCCAGGTGGATGTGGTTGTGTGTTTGGAAGGTGCTGTCTGAGGAGCCTTGGTGAACGTCTGTGGTGCATCTTGTAGATAGAACACACACTGCGGCAATGATCATTGGTGTGTACAGGGAGTGGATGCTTGTGGTATTGAACAAGCAGACTGCTTTTTCCTGGGTGATGTTGAGGTTTGCTGTCTAACAGTAATGACTGTACTTTTAAAACTAATCCTCACTCCTTTGTGAGGTACTTTGGGACACACTGAAATGATGGATGATGACATAAACATCCAAGTTCTGGAAGGAGAGTCTGCCATTCCAAACCTGTTAATTAAATATGGAAAGGATCAAAGCCAAACCTGCCCCTCACTTCAATGCAAACAGCATCTCAGGACCTTGGCTGATTCCCCCCCTCCCAGTACAACGAGGAACTCTCATGCCCAATTGCTGCTTTTCTATGGAATTAACTCACTTTGTTCATTGAGGTGCCCGACTGAGAGAATTGTCTCAGGCTTCATGTTAGATGAGTCGAGATTTTATGAGAATGAACCACAGATAATTGCTCAGGGCGGTGACCAACTACTGGCAGTGAGGAACTTTAACAGGATGATATTTTTCCTACCAGGAGTTAACTCTACAATTCTCACTCTGCACACATCTGACAGTGATTAATCTGTAACTGGGTGTTAATGGATTGTGTGATGATTGAGACAGAAGGATTGCACTGCCTTGCTTTCATCACAATACACCAGGGGTCATGACATCTATTTAATTGTTTGACATAGTTTTTAAAATGGCCAATTATCTGCTTTCTCTATATCAGACTTCAGATAAAAAGACTCATCAAACAGGTTACTGCAATAAACACAAATTACTGATTAAATACAAAAAAGAACACTCTACAAAGGTACAGGTCTGATTAACACACAGTTTGTAATATGAACATATAAATGATTATATCTCATATACACATTATTAAAGGATTGGACACTCTGGAGGCAGGAAGCATGTTTCCGCTGATGGGTGAGTCCAGAAACAGAGGACACAGTTTAAAAATAAGGGGTAGGCCATTTAGAACAGAGTTGAGGAGAAACTTCTTCACCCAGAGAGTGGTGGGTGTGTGGAATGCTCTTCCCCAGAAGGCTGTGGAGGACAAGTCTCTGGATACTTTCAAGAAAGAGATGGATAGAGCTCTCAAGGATAGTGGAATCAAGGGTTATGGAGATAAGGCAGGAACAGGATACTGATTGAGGATGATCAGCCATGATCATAATGAATGGTGGTGCTGGCACAAAGGGCCAAATGGCCTACTCCTGCACCTATTGTCTATTGTCTATTCACACATGTACTGTACACCCACAGATACAAACACATGTACATACACACACATACGTAGACACGCACACAGAGACTCACACAGTCATAGACTCATACATGCACACAACCCATACATGCACACAATCACAGATGTGGCTAAACACAGCCAGCCATTGCAGTGGGGAGGCAGTGGTGTCGTGGTAATGTCACTGGATTAGTAATCTAGAACCCCAGGATAATGACCTGGTGAGCAAGAGTTTGAAACGCATGACGACAGATGGTCAAATTTGAATTCATTTAGGGGCAGTATTGCTGAACAAAGAGACCTTGGAGTGCAGGCTCATAGCTCCTTGAAAGTGGAGTCTCAGGTAGATAGGATAGTGAAGAAGGTGTTTGGTATGCTTTCCTTTATTGGTCAGAGTATTGAGTACAGCAGTTGGGAGGTCATGTTGCAGCTGTACAGGACATTGGTTAGGCCACTGTTGGAATATTGTGTGCAATTCTGGACTTCCTGCTGTAAGAAAGATGTTGTGAAACTTGAAAGGGTTCAAAAAAGATTGACAAGGATGTTGCCAGATTTGGAGGGCTTGAGCTATGGAGGGTTGAACAGTCTGGGGCTGTTTTCCCTGGAGTGTTGGGGCTGAGGGGTGACCCTATAGAGGTTTATAAAATCATGAGGGGCATGGATAGGGTGAATAAACAAAGTATTTTCCCCAGGGTAGGGGAATCCAAAGTTTGGAGAGAGAGGGTTAAGATTTAAAAGGGACCAAAGGGGCAGCTTTTTCACACAGAGGGTGGTGTGTGTATGGAATGAGCTGCCAGAGGAAGTAGTGGAGGCTGGTACAATTACAGCATTTAAAAGGCATCAAGATGGGTATGTGAATAGGAAGGGTTTAGAGGGATATGGGCCAAGTGCTGGCAAATGGGACTGGATTAATTTAGGATATCTGGTCAGCATGGATGAGTTGGACCGAAGGGTTTGTTTCCGTGCTGTACATCTCTATGACTCTATGTCTCTAATTCTAGAAAAGTTTGCTTCATTGCAACTCTGAAACTACTTTTGATTGTTGTTAAAAACAGATTTGGTTCACCAACATTCCTTAAGGAAGGAAATCGACCATCCTCCCCTGGGCTGGTTTAGAATGTTCCTGCTGACCCACATTAATGTTGTTGACTCAATCCTACCCTCTGGACTGGGCCCAACAAACCACTCAGTCCCATTAAACCCCAAAGAAAAGCCTGAAACAAGGCATTAAACTGGACAGGCCACCCACCATTGTGGAAGACACTGGAAATGACACCAGCAAACACAACCCTGTCGACCCTACAAATGTGTCCTGACTAACATGTGGGGGGTAGTACCAACACTGGGTATATTCAAGGTTCAGTCTGATACAGTCATACTCACTGAATCTACCTTATAATGTTCCAGACACTACCATCACCATCCCTGGATGTATCAAGTCCCACTGGCAGGACAGACCCAGGAGAGGTGGTGACACAGTGCGATACAGTCAGGAGGGTGTTTCCCTGGGAGTCCTCAACATTGACTCTGGTCCCCATGAAGCCTCAGGGCTTTAGGTTAAACATGGGCAAGGAAACCTCCTGCTGATTACCACGTGCCGTCCTCCCTCAGCTGGTGAATCCATACTCCTCAATGTTAAACAACATTTGGTGGAAGCACTGAGGGTGGCAGGGGCACAGAGTGTACTCTAGGTGGGGGATTTAATGTCCCATCACCAAGAGTGACTCGGCAGCAGCATTACTGATCGAGCTGGTTGGATCCTAAAGGACATCGCTGCTGGACTGGGTCAGCGGCAGGTGGAGAGGGAAAAACCTGACCTCATCCTTACCAACCTGCCAGCTGCAGATATACAGTATTGGTTTGAGTGACCACTGCACAGTCCTTGTGGAGATGAAGTCCCACCTTCCCATTGAGAATACCCTCCATTGTGTTGTGTGACACTATAACCGTGCTAAACGGGACAGAGTTCAAACAGAGCTGAAAATGTGTTGCTGGAAAAGCGCAGCAGGTCAGGCAGCATCCAAGGAGCAGGAGAATCGACGTTTCGGCCTTCTTCTACTGCTGTTTGGATGCTGCCTGACCTGCTGTGCTTTTCCAGCAACACATTTTCAGCTCTGATCTCCAGCATCTGTAGTCTTCACTTTCTCCCAGAGTTCAAACAGATCTCACAACTCCAGACTGGGCATCCATGAGGTGCTGTGGGCCATCAACAGCAGCAGAACTGTACTCCAGCACAATCTGTAACCTCATGGCCTGGTATATCCCCCACTCAACCAATACCATCAGGCCAGGGGATCGACCCTGGTTCAATGGAGAGTGCAGGAGGGCATGCCAGGAGCAGCACCAGGTATACCTGAAGATGAGGTGTCAACCTGGTGAAGCCCCCAAACAGGACGACTTACAGACCAAACAGTGCAAGCAGTAAGTGATAGGCAGAGCTAAGTGATCCCACAGCCTACTGATCAGATCTAAGCTCTGCAGTCCTGTTATATCCAGTTGTGAATGGTGGGCGATAATTAAACAACTCTCTGGAGGAGGAGGCTCCAAATGATGGGAAGCCACTGCCTGAGAGTAGAAGATAAAGCTGTTGCAGTTACAGCCATTTTTAACCAGAAAGAATGATCCATCTTGGCCCCCCTCTGAGGACCCCCACATCACAGATATCAATCTCTAAGGAGAAAGTGAGGATGGTAGATGCTGGAGATCAGAGTTGAGAGGGTGATGCTGGAGAAGCACAGTGGGTCAGGAAGCATCTAGAATTGATGTTTCAAGCATAAGCCCTTCATCAGGAATGGGGTGGGGGGGGTCAGGGTTGGACCTAGGGCATTGAGAGATAAATGGGAAGGGGGTGGGACTGGGGGGAAAGTAGCTGAGAATGTGACAGGTAGCTGGAGGCAGGGGAGAAGGTATAGGTGAGAGAGGGGTGAATAGATGAGAAGGAAGATGGCCAGGTAGGACAGGTCAAGAGGGTGGTGCCAAGTTGGAAGGTTTGATCTGGGATAAGGAGAGGGAGGATAACTGAGGAAACTGGTGAAATCCACATTGATCCCCTGTGGTTGCAGGATCCCAATGTGGAAGATGAGGAGTTCTTCCTCCAGGCACCGGGTGTTTAGGGTTTGAAGGAGGCCCAGGAGCTGCATGTCCTTGGGTGAGTGGGAGAGGGAGTCAAAGTGTTTGGTCATGGGGCAGCAGGGTTGTTTTGTGTGGGTGTCCCGGAGAGGTTCTCTGTAATATCCTGCATGTAGGCGCACTGTCTCCCCATTGTAGAGGAGTCCACTTTGGGAGAAACAGATACAGTAAATGATGTGTGGAAATGCAGGGAAAACTTTGATGGATGTGGAAGGCTCCTTTGGGGCCTTGGATGGAGGTGAGGGAGGAGGTGTGGGTGGAGGGTTTGCAATTCCTGTGGTGGGAGGGGAATGTGCCGGGAGGGAAGGGTGAGTTGGTGTGGGGGATGGGGTGGGGGGGGGGCCTTGGACCTAACAAGGGAGTCATGGAGAGAATGGTCCTTATGCAACACTGATAGAGGAGGGGAGGGAAATATATCTCTGGTGATGGGGTCTGTTTGTAGATGGCAGAAATGGCGGAGGTTGGTGGGGTGGAAGGTAAGGACCAGGGGTTTCTGTGTTTGTCGTGGTTGGAGGGGTGGGGTTCAAGGGCAGAGGTGCGGGAAGTGAATGAGATGTGCTGGAGGGCGTCATTGAACATGTGGGAGGGTAATTTGTGGTCTTTGAAGAAGGAGACCACCTGGGATGTTCTGTGGTGGAACTGGCCCTCCTGGGGGCAGATGTGGTGGAGGCGGAAGAACTGGGAATAAGGGATGGAGGAAGTGGGAGGATTCAAAGGAGAAATTGTTGAGGGTGAGAAACAGTTCAGACAAACTCATAAGAGTGTTAGTGGATGGGTACTCGTGGGACATTGGGAGAGGAAGAAACGGAAGACTTGGAGGCCTTCATCATGGTGAATGGAAGTGTAGAAGGACTGGATGTCCATTGTCAAGATGAGGCATTGAGCGCCAAGGAAATGAAAGTCTTGGAGGTGGTGGAGAACCAGCGTGTTGGCCCGAACTTAGGGCGGGGTGTTCGTAGATCAGGGGATAGGATGGTGTCAAGGTCGGTGGAGATGTGTTCTGTGGGACAAGAGCAGGCCAGGACCCACCGACTCCCACAGCGGCCTGGACTACACCCCATCCCACTCTTCCTCCTGTAAAAACGCTATCCATTATTCACAATTCTTCCACCTCTGCCACATCTGCTCCCAGGAGGATCAGTTCCACCACAGAACACAGCTTCTTCAAAGACCGCAGTTTCCCCTCCCACGTGGTTGATGATACCCTCCAGCGCATCTCATCTACTTCCCACACCTCCTCCCTCGATTCCCACCCCTCCCACCACAACAAGGACAGAAACCCCCAGTTCTCACCTTCCACCCCAACAACCTCTGGATACATTGCACCATCCCCCACCATTTTCACCAGCGATAAACAGACCCCACCACCAGAGATATATTTCCCTCCCCTCCCCACCCCGATCTACGTTCCATAAAAACCATTCCTTTCGTGACTCCTTCGCCCCCTCCCACCAACCCACCCTCCCCTCCTGGCACCCTCCCCTGCCACCGCAAGAATTACAAAACCTACGCCCACACCACCCCCCCTCACCTCCATCTAAGGCCCCAAAGGAGCCTTCCACATCCATCAATGTTTCACCTGCACATCCACACATGTCATTTATTGTATCCGTTGCTCCCGATGCGGTCTCCTCTACATTGGGGAGACTGGATGCCTACTCGCAGAGCACTTCAGAGAACATCTCCGGGACACACCACCAATCAACCCCACCATCCCGTGGCCGAGCACTTCAACTCCACCTCCCCCTCTGCCAAGGACATGCAGGTCTTGGGCCTTCTCCATTACCAACCCTTAACCACCCAACGCCTGGAGGTAGAACGCCTCATTTCCACCTTGGGCCCCTCCAACCACACGGGATCAATGTGGATTTTACCTTCACCCCCAACTTCATTGACCTATTTCATCCTCAGCTACCACCCCCCCCCCCCCCCCCCCCCCCCCCCCACCCCCCAGCCCCAACCCTCTCCTATTTATCTCTCAGCCTCCATGGGCCACCCACACATTCCTGACAAAGAGCTTATGCTTGAAACGTTGATTCTCCTGCTCCAAAAATATCTCTTAGCCACTTCCTGGTAGAATTCAGCCTATTATCTTCCAATTATAGAGTCATAGAGATGTACAACATGGAAACAGACTTCAGTCCAACTTGTCCACGCCGACCAGATATCCCAACCCAATCTAGTTCCACCTGCCAGCATCCAGCACATATCCCTCCAAACCATCCAGATGCCTTTCACCCTCTGTGTGAAAAAGTTGCCCCTTGGGTCTCTTTTATATCTTTCCCCTCTCACCCTAAACCTATGCCCTCTCGTTCTGGACTCCACAACTCCAGGAAAAAGACTTTGTATATTTATCTGATCCATGTCCCTCATGATTTTGTAAACCTCTATAAGGTCACCCCTAAGCCTCCGACGCTCCAGGGAAAACAGCCCCAGCCTGTTCAGCCTCTCCCTAAAGCTCAAATCCTCCCACGCTGGCAACATCCTTGTAAATCTTTTCTGAACCATTTCAAGTTTCACAACATCGTTCCGATAGGAAGGAGATCAGAATTGCACGCAAAATTCCAACAGTGGCCTAACCAATGTCCTGTACAGCCGCAACATGACCTCCCAACTCCTGTACTCAATACTCTGACCGATAAAGGAAAGTATTCCAAACGCCTTCTTCACTATCCTATCTACCTGTGACTCCACTTTCAAGGAGCTATGAACCTGCACTCCAAGGTCTCTTTGTTCAGCAACACCCCCTAGGACCTCACCATTAAATGTATAAATCCTGCATTCTCTGCATTCTCATTTCTAAGGAAGGCCATAAGGCCTTAGAGAGGATGAAGAGAGGATTCGCGTTGATGAGACCAAGAATAAGAGTTCCATTCTGTTCACAGGTAAGAAAAGACTGTTTTCCTCAAAATGGAGAAGGTGAGGCAGGATGTGTTCAGTCCTGAACAGAACTGGTTCCAGTGAGAAGAGGAAGTGGAACCAGATGTGGACAGATTTAAATCAACCAGTGGAAAAAAATCTGCAGAGAACTCTATGTTGCACAGAATATTACTGGATCCACAGTGTACTTTCTGAAGAAGTGGATGGAGCAGAACACCGAACGTTACTGACAAAGAAAATATGTTATGAGTTATTGGGAAAGAGCAGGCGAGTGGGATTAATGGGGAAGCTGTATAAAGAGCTGTCCGTGGCACAAGGGGCTGAAGGGCCTCCCACACAGCTTCCTGATTCTGTATCTCAAATTGTCGGACTCCCAGAAAGACAAACTGGTGCATGATGGGAATTGTTCAGTCTGCCATGTCTGATGCTTGTCAAGCTGGTAAAAACAATGACTGCAGATGCTGGAAACCAGATTCTGGATTAGTGGTGCTGGAAGAGCACAGCAGTTCAGGCAGCATCCAACGAGCAGCGAAATCGACGTTTTGGGCAAAAGCCCTTCATCAGGAATAAAGGCAGTGAGCCTGAAGTGTGGAGAGATAAGCTAGAGGAGGGTGGGGGTGGGGAGAAAGTAGCATAGAGTACAATGGGTGAGTGGGGGAGGGGATGAAGGTGATAGGTCAGGGAGGAGAGGGTGGAGTGGAAAGTTGTAAAAGAAGATAGGCAGATAGGACAAGTCCGGACAAGTCAAGGAGACAGTTACTGAGCTGGAAGTTTGAAACTAGGATGAGGTGGGGGAAGGGGAAATGAGGAAGCTGTTGAAGTCCATATTGAAGCCCTGGGGTTGAAGTGTTCCGAGGCGGAAGATGAGGCGTTCTTCCTCCAGGCGTCTGGTGGTTGATTGGTGCTGGTGTCCCAGAGATATTCCCTAAAGCACTCTGCTAGGAGGCACCCAGTCTCCCCAATGTAGAGGAGACCGCATCGGGAGCAACGGATACAATAAATGATATTGGTGGATGTGCAAGTAAAACTTTGATGGTTGTGGAAGGCTCCTTTAGGGCCTTGGATAGAGGTGAGGGAGGAGGTGTGGGCGCAGGTTTTACAGTTCCTGCGGTGGCAGGGGAAAGTGCCAGGATTGGAGGGTGGGTTGTAGGGGGGCATGGACCTGACCAGGTAGTCGCAGAGGGAACGGTCTTTGCGGAAGGCGGAAAGGGGTGGGGAGGGAAATATATCCCTGGTGGTGGGGTCTTTTTGGAAGTGGCGGAAATGTCGGTGGATGATTTGGTTTATGCGAAGGTTGGTAGGGTAGAAGGTGCGCACCAGAGGCGTTCTGTCCTTGTTACGGGTGGGATCTGAGGGCGGAGTGCGGGATGTGGACGAGATGCGTTGGAGGGCATCTTTAACCACATGGGAAGGGAAATTGCGGTCCCTAAAGAGGGAGGCCATCTGGTGTGTTCTGTGGTGGAACTGGTCTCCCCTGGGAGCAGATACGGTGGAGGCGGAGGAATTGGGAATCTGGGATGGCATTTTTGCAAGAGGTAGGGTGGGAAGAGGTGTAATCCAGGTAGCTGTGGGAGTCGGTGGGTTTGTAAAAAATTTCAGTGTCAAGTCGGTCGTCATTAATGGAGATGGAGAGGTCCAGGAAGGGGAGGGAGGTGTCAGAGATGGTCAAGTGGTAAACTCGGCTGGTTTGTTGTTTTTTTTCACAGAACAACATTCATATTTACGAGAAAATATTGTTTCGAAAGAAACCACAGCCTGAGATGTTTAGATGGGTGTCAGTGGTGGTTTAAGGGTTAACATTCTCACCCACGACAGAGAGAAAGTTGACAGCCTTTCCAAAGACCACACCACAGAATCCAGATCATCCCTTCTATTGCAGTACTGAGGGAGTGCTGCACTGTCAGGGGGTCAGTACTGAGGGAGTGCTGCACTGTCAGAGGGTCAGTACTGATGGAGTGCTGCACTGTCAGAGGGTCAGTGCTGAGGGAGTGCTACACTGTCAGAGGGTCAGTGCTGAGGGAGTGCTACACTGTCAGACGGTCAGTGCTGAGGGAGTGCTACACTGTCAGAGGGTCAGTGCTGAGGGAGTGCCGCACTGTCAGAGGGTCAGTACTGAGGGAGTGCCGCACTGCCAGAGGGTCAGTACTGTGGGGGTACTGCACTGTCGGAGGGTCAGTGCCAAGGGAGTGCAGCACTGTCAGAGAGTTATTGCTGAGGGAGTTCCGCACTGTCAGTGGGTCGGTGCTAAGGGAGTGCTGCACTGTCGCAGGGTCAGTACTGAGGGGTTGCTGCACTGTCAGAGGGTCTGTGCTGAGGGAGTGCTGCACTGTCGTGGGTACTTTTTTTCAAGTGGGATGTTCCACCAAAGCCCTGTCTGCCCGTGCAGGATGGTGCGCAAGACCCCATTGCAACATCACAAAATACAATATGTGAACGATCCAATTCTGCTGGTCAATGCTTGTCCCTCAACCAATGACTTCAGAAAACCCCGATGATCTGAGCTTTATTGTTGACTTGCTCGTTTTCCTTTGCTCTGCTTTAATATCCGTACCTTACAATCCCAACCAGTTGGCGAGTGTGTTGTGGTGTGGGCTTATTCGCGTTTCTGAGAATTTGGGTTTTATTGTCCAGGAAAAGGCAATTTCAGGAATTGTTCTCAGGCTTTGGCTTCTGGGGAATCGCGAGAGGTTGGTCAGGACAAGGTCTGCAAACACTCAGAGTGAAATCACGGAGTCTTCAGTATCCCTCTGCTCGCCTGCGGCTGCATCGTATTCTGAATGAGGACTGGACCAAAGCATCCAATGAAGGTGATGACACTTTATAGTACGCTGTTGGTGAGATCTAACAGTGTTCCGTTGGTGCAGCCAGCTCCTGCAGCTGGAGTCATAACTGCATTGGAATAATCAGGTGAAATATGATATTAAGTCACATTTTACATACAAGTTATTAACAGTGCTGCCCAGGCATTGGCTGACTGATCTGTCAGTATCTTTTCTGTTAAGGTCCTTTAGCCAGGACTATTGCCCAAATCCCTAAACAGGCAACCATTTGGTGCCAGGATATTGATGATAGTTCTGCACAGCGTATTCTTGAATGGGTGTTCCTTTTGTAAAGAAATCCAAAGATGTGCAGGATAGGTGAATTGGCCATGCTAAACTGCTCACAGTGTTCAGGGATGTATTGGTGAGGTGCATTAGCCAGGGTTAAATGCAGAGTAATAGGGTAGGGAAATGGGTCTGGGTGGGTTACTTTTCAGAGGGTGGGTGTGGACTTGTTGGGCCGAAAGGCCTACTTCCACACTGCAAGGTTTGTATGGTTTCTTTGAAATCTGATTTGTCCTACTACTGTCCCTTGGTGACAGGCAAAGTGGGAAGTTGTGTAGCATCCGAGGAGCAGGAGAATCAACATTTCGAGCATAAGCCCTTCATCAGGAATGAGGCTTGTGGGCCAAGGGGACTGACAGATCAGTGGGAGGGGGGTGGGGCTGGAGGGAAGGTAGCTGAGAGTGCCATAGGGTAGATGAAGGGGGGGGTGAAGGTGATCGGTTGGAGCGGAGGGTGGAGTTGATAGGTGGGAAGGAAGATGGACAGGTAGGGCAGGTCAAGAGGGCAAAGCCAAGTTGGAAATTTGGAACTGGGAATTGGTGGAGGTGGGGGGGAAATGAGGACTGTGGTGAAATTGTCATTGATCCCATGTGGTTGGAGGGTCCCAAGGTGGAAGATGAGGCGTTCTTCCTCCAGGCATCAGGTGACTCGAGTTTGGAAATGGAGGAAGCCGAGGACTTGCATGTCATTGGTGGGGTGGGAGGCGGAGTTGACGTGTTTGGCCACAGGGTGGTGGGGTTGTTTAGTGTGTGTGTCCTAGTGATTTTCCCTGAAATGTTCCGCAAGTTAGTGTCCTGTCTCCCCAGTGTAGAGGAGACCACGTCGAGAGCAACAGATACAGTCGATGACATGTGTGGAAGTGCAGATAAATCTCTGTTGGATGTGGGAGGCTCCTTTGGGGTTTTGGATGGAGGTGAGGGGGAAGGTGTGGGCGCAGGTTTTACAATTCCTGCAGTGATAGGGAAGGTGCTGGGAGTGGGAGGGTGGGTTGGTGGGGGGTGGTTGTGGATCTGATAAGGGCGTCGCGGAGAGAACAGTCTCTCCTGAACTCGGATCAGGGTAGGGAGGGAAATATATCTCTGATGGTGGGGTCTGTTTGTAGGTGGTGGAAATGGCTGAGGATGATGCGACATATCTGGGGGATGGTGAGGTGAAAGGTGAAACCTGCGCCCACACCTCTCCCCTCACCTCCGTCCAAGGCCCCAGTGCAGCTTTCCACATCCGACAGAGATTCACCCGTGCTTCCACAAATGTCACCTAAGCATCTGGAGAACGATGAGGGAAGAATGACCTTCCGACATGGAACAATGCAGGCCCGCGTGCCTGTCACAAAACCTGACAGGAACAAGAGGGTGGTGCACAATTAACACCACATAGAGTTTTTGCTTGATAACGTTTCATGATTGATTTCCTGAAATCTGAATTCACGACAGTTTGGTCTGCTCATTCCAGAGTTTGACTGAGTGAGTGATTAATCGAAGAGACCAATAATGATTCTGTCCCAGCTGGGTTTGTGTTGTAAGTTTCTATGGCAACACAGCTCAAAAGCACAGAGCAAGTCAATAATAAAACTGTGGGACTATTGAACATGCACTCAACAAACTGTGGGTGAAGTGATGTGAAGGCCAACTCAGGAAGGAGGAAGAGAAGGAACAGGGGGGAACATATACACCAAGTGAAACAATAGAATGAGAGGGACTAACAAGTGCATTTTCACTTCAGTACAAGGGAACTATCCCACTGCAGTATGGACCCTATTCCCTTACAGTGCACTCACTTCAGGCATAACATCACTAAAGTTTAGATTAGAGTGGTGCTGGAAAAGCACAGCAGGTCAGGCAGCATCCGAGGAGCAGGAGAATCAAGGTTTCAGGCAACTGCCCTTCATCAGGAATGGAGGCAGGAAGCCTCCAGGGTGGAGAGATAAATGGGAGGGGGCTGGGGGTGGGGAGAAGGTAGCAAAGAGTACAATAGGTGAATGGGGGTGGGGATGGAGGTGATAGGTCAGAGAGGAGGGTGGAGTGGATAGGTGGGAAGGGGGATTGGCAGGTAGGACAGGTCATGGGGACAGTACTGAGCTGGAAGGTTAGAACTGGGGTGAGGTGGGGGGAGGAGAAATGAGGAAACTGGTGAAGTCCACATTGATGTTCTGGGGTTGAAGTGTTCCAAGGCGGAAGATGAGGTGTTCATGAGTGATTAATATCACTAAAGTCCATTCAACGAATGCCAATGAATTTCAACAATACAAAATGAGGAAAAGGTTACCCCCTTGTACGTTCCCTTTGTGCCTATCATGTGGGTGCTTTTGCCTGTCCTTGTGCTCCAACACAGCCCACCCATAACCGAATGGTTACAGCATTGCTACCTGTCATGGGTAAGAGTACAGGTGACCTTGTTTCCTATTGGCTGCACAATGCTCAGAGTCATTCACAACTGAAGCTATCCCTGCCATTTACAGAAAGATTTGTACACCATTCAGGCTAAGACTGTCCTGGGGGTTGGTATCTGGAATTGAAGCACAATCCCGGCAGTGTCTGATTTGATCTTGAAGTGAAATGTTGATCTAAGGCTTTTGTGAAGTTGGCAGATGTAATTTGTTATTCATTAATCAGCTGTTGATCAAACACATGGGCCTTCTCATGTATCGGAGAATGTATTGCATTTCATTCAGTGCCCAACCCTGAAACAACAGGAGACAGTATGGTGCGGTAACTCAGGAAACTTTACTTATATTATAAATAATACATATGACTTTACAGGTGGAACAGTGCTCCTGCTTTCCCACTCAGCTCAGAGCATGGGATCTACACTCAGTTTCTGGCCTCTGTCCAACACCTCAGGGTCTTCCACTCCCGATTGGAATGTAGCGGGACCCGATTTCCAATCTGGATGCTGACCCTGGTCACCGAGAGCTGCTGATTATTAACTCTTTCCAGGCCACAACCCACAGCATGGTGAATTGCATCATTCTGATTGGCCTGGGTATGGTGAGGCACATTGCTATTTGTTTTGAAAAGATACCTGCTGAATCTCAAACTGGCCTTTCAGGGTGATAGACACTGCCTGAAGTTATCTCCCACAATCCCCTGACTCACTCTTTCATCAGTTCATCGGCTTCAGTATGGTTTGGTTTTTATCAGTTTGGATTTTCTGCAAAACGAAGCAGATTGTTTGATATTTGATGTTATTTACCCACTTCTTCGGGAGTTGGAAACTATCAGGACTCAATGATTGATACCTTTGATCTCATAATCTCAAATTTTTCCTTAATTTCCTTAATCCCACTAATTGAGACCCTTATCACTGACCAGTTATTCTTTCTTCCAGGTCACATGGTCAGTCAATCGTAGTTATTTCATTGTTATGTTGTTTGGATGCTTGGACAGTTTTTTTTGCAAAGACATCAGATATAATGTTAAAAGTAGTTTCTAATCTAAGAACTATCTAACACGATACAGAAGATCACAAAACACATCGAAGCACATTGAACTACAGAGTATGCTGTAATTAAATAGCCTGACACACTTCGTCAATGCATAGCCTTGAGTGATAAAAGTCTCAACAATTTTACATTACAAATATTAACACATCACTACAAATCACTCTAAAGGTTACATTTGATCAGCAGATTAAATCTATTCACATGTAATTGGTTCACTTGGAATACAAAGCCAGTGAAAATTCGAGTTGTGACCTGTTTTAGTAACTCCCTTCTTGATTGGTTGGGAAGGAGTTAATGAGTTGAGAGGATGTTAACTCACCTTTTGACCTTGATACTCTCACAATCACGGAATGGGAATGTGCAGGGAACACTGCTGTCTTCACCCTTTCTCCATCTCATTGTGAATTCCTTTGTTAAGTGAGAGACTGAGAGGCTTACACGATAATAAAATTCCAAAATCTACATCAGTTATAGATAAACAGGTTATATTCTATTAAATCAATCAATGACTATGATGTGAATGTATGATATGAATGAGCTAATTAATCATGAAAGTTTAATTTCCGACAACTTCCTTTCCAAGATGGCGACAGAGTAGGGCACTTCAGCTGGAGCACATTCCATTTCTTTTTTCTCCTTCTTTCTCTTTTGTGTTTCTTTCTCTTCTTTCTCTACGGAGAAGATGTCCTGAATTCTCAGCCTCAGTGTGGACCTGGTTTATAGTGATCTCCTGGCTGATATGATCTCCCATCCTGCCGTATGGTGACCTCCCAACCTGGCATTTGGTGACCTCCCGGCCTGCTGTATGGCGATCGCTCAGCCTGGCGTATGATTATCTCCCAGCCTGGCGTGGTGATCTCCCGGCCTGGTGTGGTTATCTCCCGGCCTGGCATGGTGATCTCTCGGGCTGGCGTGGTTATCTCCCGGCCTGGCGTGGTGATCTCCCGGCCTGGCGTGGTGATCTCTCGGGCTGGCGTGGTGATCTCCCGGCCTGGCGTGGTGATCTCTCGGGCTGGCGTGGTGATCTCCCGGCCTGGCGTGGTGATCTCTCGGGCTGGCGTGGTGATCTCCCGGCCTGGCGTGGTGATCTCCCGGCCTGGCGTGGTCATCTCCCGGCCTGGTGTGGTGATCTCCCGGCCTGGCATGGTTATCTCCTGGCCTGGCATGGAGGAGAACTTGCAGGTGGTAGTGCTCCCATATATCCTGCTGCCCTTATCATTCCAGATGGAGGCAGTTGTGGGTTGGAAGGTGCTGTCTGAGGATCTTTGGTGATCTTTCTACAGTGTATCTTGTAGATAGTACCCACACTGCTGCTACTGAATGTCGGTGGTGGAAGGAGTGGATGTGATACCAATCAGGCGTGGGTTACTTGGTCCTGGATGGTGTCAAGCTTCTTGTTGGAGCTGTGCGCATCCAGGCAGTGGGGAGAATTCCATCACACTTCTGACTTGTACAGTAAATCTGAGTTGATAGCTCTGAGGAGGTGCTGCCTTTTGGATCAGTTGTAAGTTCTGTCTCAAAGATCTCGAGGAACTGTTCAAACAAAAGCCGGAGAGATCCAGCAGGATCCTGATCAATATTTACTAACAGTCTCTAAGCCACATTCTCTGGTCATTATCACAGGATATTGCCGTGTGAAATTGGGCAACTGTTTCGTCAATATGGCTGGAAAATCATTGAATTGCTTCCCTAAGGGCATTGTGGGTCTACCTACAGCACATGGACTGCAGTAATTCAGGAAGGTAGGTCACCCCCACTTTCTCAAGGAGAGCAACTAGAGACAGGCACCAAATGTTGGCCCAGCCAGTGACACCCATTCCCCAGGAATGCATTAGAAAATGTACACCAGTAACCCCACTTCAAAACAATGTCACCTGGAGCGACAGAGTCATTTAAACACAAAAGGAGACTGTTCTGCCCAATGAGGTGATGTTAGCTCTCTGAGATGCAAACCCCTCCTCTTTGAATCATTGACTATTTCCCCTTCCATCCTGCGATGGGATCCAGGTTCCAGGACATTACCCCTAACTGCATGCAAATGTCTTTCCTCATATTGCCCTGCAAAATCTCAAATCTATGTCCCCTGGTCTTTATGTTATCAGCTAATGAGAGATGGTTTCCCTTGTTTACATTATATAATCGTGTTATAGTCTTGATCAAATCTCCTCTCAATCTCCTTTTTACTAAAGAGAGTCAGCAGTCTTTCCAGCCCCACCTTATCGCCTCGCAACCTGGAAACTGATCTGGTTAATCTTCTCCTGTTCCATTTGAAGAACCCTCACTCCTTTCCTAAGATATGGTGAACTGACCTGGTGGCAAGACTTCAGTTGGTTGCAGCCCACCCTGAGGTTCGGAGCCATTCGACATAACCTCCATGTTTTTGCACTCATGTCTCAATTCATGAAGCCCAGATCCCATATAATTTATTCTCTATCTTCTCACATCTCCAGGAATCCCCAGGTCCCCTGCCTTTGCATACTCTTTGGAATGATGCCATTAAGTCTATATCATACCTTAAATCCAAATGGAATGGTGCCATTAAGCCTATCCCATATATTATATCCAAGTGCCTTGCTTCACACTGCTCCATATTAAATCCCATCTCGCCCTCGACTGCCCATTTCACAAGAATATCCATATTCTGCATCAGGCATGTTGCTACTCTCCCAAATCTGTTCTTTGGCAAATTCTGACATTTTATTCACACTCCAAGCTCATTCATCTTTCACAGTTCTCTGTCCAAAGGCAGGTTGAACCCATCATTCTGTGAAATGTGCTATGGGTACAACAGGGGGACAGATCCCATACCCATCCCAGCCAGAATAAGGGTTAAACCCCATGGTATTGCCACCAAACAAATCCATGCCAATCACCTGGCCAACAGGCCCCATGAGGAAGTGGGAATCGCTGTCACAACTAACACTTTTTAGACATTAACCTTATGCCTCTAATGTCCTTTCGGGAAGGAAACTGACACCCGTACCTGACGTGGTTTACATGTGACTCCAGAACTAGAGCAATGTGACTGTTTCTTAGCTGCCCTCTGGGCAATTAGGGATGGGCTATAATTGCTGGTCTGCCAGAGATGTCCTTATCCTGTGCACAAATAAAAATAAAATAAATAGTATTTGCTGGGTGGGCTGAAATGAAGTTACTTGAAATTAAATGAACTGGGGAAATGAAAACAAGTGGAGCCTGGTGATGGCCAAATGAGTCGAAAGATTTTGATGTGTTTCTGTGTTTTGCTGAAGGAGTGTGTGTGTGTGTGTGTGTGTGTGTGTGTGTGTGTGTGTGTGTGTTTGTGTGTGTGTTTTTGTGTGTGTGTGTGTGTGTGTGTGTGTGTTTGTGTGTGTGTGTGTGTGTTTAAATCCAGTTCTGTAGCTCAGCAGTCACAGGCTGTTTTCTTTAAAGCAGACCAGGACATTAATGTAATAATGTGGACCTTTTTTTATCAGTAACAGACAGTGTTTGCTGATAGGGATGTGCTGCGTAAATATCACAGAGTGGATCAGATTGCATAAAGATTGCAACAGCATGAACAGGCTGGCCTGATGTCAAACTTCATTAAGACCACGAGACAAGCCTCTTTCCAGGGAGACACAAGACGGTCTTCAGGACCAATCGGGACTGGACGTGTTTGTGATGTTTTCTGGTGGTCAGACTGATCATTTACTGGTGACCGGCGGGTGTCAATGCTTGAGCATGCAAGGGTCAGTGTAGGGTCACTGCTTTACTGTTACATAAAAATGACTTATGGAGATCTTGTGGCATGGTGGGTAGTGTCCCTGCCTCTGAGTAAGAAGCTCTGGGTTTGAGACTTACTCCAGGGCTTGATGGCCATGAAAAGTGAGTTGATTAAATGGCCAACCAGGTCTCAGGATCCATTTTTAAGTCATTCCCGCAAATAGCAATGGCAGACAATAAGAATGGAAGAGCTTCCCAGTCAACCAGTTGGTGGAAAGAAATTGGAGTCTCTACCATCACAATCCATTGCTTCAGGTGACAGATGCACATAACATTACAGGCTGTTACTCCCACTTTCCCGTCCCTGCTCACTGTTTACAATCATGAGTGAACCTGGTTGACATGGATTTGTCAGAGGATCAGACCAAAACAACTGATCAGCCTGCCCCATCCTAACTCCCAGTCACTGACCAGACCACTTCCTCCTGACAATACTCTGAGGCACACACTCTCTCTCTGTCCCTTTATTCCACATGTACAAGCTGCATGCTCAAGCATTGACACTCGCCGGTCACCAGTAAATGATCAGTCTGACCACCAGAAAACATCACAAACACGTCCAGTCCCGATTGGTCCTGAAGACCGTCTTGTGTCTCCCTGGAAAGAGGCTTGTCTCGTGGTCTTAATGAAGTTTGACATCAGGCCAGCCTGTTCATGCTGTTGCAATCTTTATGCAATCTGATCCACTCTGTGATATTTACGCAGCACATCCCTATCAGCAAACACTGTCTGTTACTGATAAAAAAAGGTCCACATTATTACATTAATGTCCTGGTCTGCTTTAAAGAAAACAGCCTGTGACTGCTGAGTTACAGAACTGGATTTAAACACACACACACACACAAACACACACATACACACACGCACACACACAAACACACACACACACACACAAACACACACACACAAACACACTCCACCACTCTCCTGTATGAAAAGCAAGTATCCACCACAACTCCCTGCTTACTGCCTTTCAGACATTTCTTTTATCCAATTATGTACTAATCCTCTTAGTCCACAAACCTAAATTTTGTCAATCAGTTATAGAATTATACAGCACAGAAACAGACCCTTCGGTCCAACCAGTCCATGCCAACCATAATCCCAAACTAAGCTAGTCCCACCTGCCTGCTCCTGGCCCATATCCCTCCAAACCTTTCCTATTCATGTACTTATCAAAGTGTTTTTCAAACGTTGTAATTGTGCCCGCATCCACAACTTCCTCAGGAAATATATTTAATGCACAAACCACCCTCTGTGTAAAACATTTTCCGTTAATGCTTTTACATTTCTCTTCTCCCACCTTAAAAAAAAACCCATTCTTGAAATTCCCCATTGGAAGGCAGTCTGTCTATACCCCTCATGAATTCATAAATCTCTATAAGATCATCTCTTAACCTCCTACGCTCCAATGAAAAAAGTCCAAATCAAAATAAACAGCATCCATCTCATTCCATTCCTCTGTACTTTACGAGAACATTCAACTCAAGTAATCAAGCATAACATTCCTCTTGCAATGGCTCTCCACATTGACTCTCAAAGTGACTGTGATCTTATTGCCTGATCAAGGATTTCAAAACCTTATTCAACACAGATCATTTATCATGGAATCCCTACAGTGTGGAAACAGGCCCTCAACCCTAACAAGTCCACAACAACCCTCTGAAGAGTAATCCACTCAGACCCACTCCCCTCCCCTATTATCTTATATTTACCCCTGACTAATATACCTAACCTTCACATCCCTGAACACTACAGGCAATTTAGCCTGGCCAATCCACCTGACCTGCACATCCTTGGATTATGGGAGGAAACTGGAGCACCCAGATGAAACCCACACAGACACTGGGAGAATGCGCAAACTCCACACAGACAGTCACCTGAGGCTGGAAGGGTTAATCCAGGTCTATTTGCAATCTCCAGCAAGAATCTGCATGCAAGCTGCACACAGCCAGCCATTCCGATGCCTCTTCCCTTTCCATTTTTACACGATTCATCGTTTCCACTGTCTCCAACCCCCAGAATTTTATTTCCTTTATCAACTTCGATAAAAGAGCCTTAGAAATTATTTTAGTTCCAAAGAAGGATCACTAGACCCGAAACGCTAACTCTGATTTCTCTCAACAGATGCTGCCAGACCTGCTGAGCTTTTCCAGCAATTTATATTTCTATATTTGAGTTATTTCAGTTTTTATTGAGAATTTATGTAAATCTGCTCTGTCCTTAGTCGGGTTCGTCACTATCTATTAACTACTCATATGCCGGTGCATGATATTTGGGCTCCTTTTTAAGCCCTGTGGTTGTGAAAGGTGCTATATAAATGCAAGTCCTTACTTCCTCAGGATGAGAGCGTTGGCTCCATCACAGAGGACCTCCTTATTGGGGCCCAGCAATGTGAATTTCTAGCTCCCAAGGTTTAGAAAATAGTGGATAATGAACCTCAGGAACCGTCGGTTAAGAACCCTTTTTCTAAGCACCTGCTGAATTAATTAGAGATACACAGACTGGAATCAAAACTCAGCAGAAAGATCCCAAAGACTAGACGGGTGAGATGCTGAAGCTTGTTCTACTCTTGTACAATCAAAAGGAAAGGGTTAGTTTCTCTCAGGCAATTCAAATGTTTGTCATTTGGATGTGAAATCCAAGTGACTGTCGATATGCGGCATTGATCAGTCGGCAACCAACAGGTCAGGTAATAAATATTCCCATTAAAACTCTGTCTATAATGAACTGCTCAAATCAATAAACATAATCTCTACATCCCAGAATATATTTCAGAGATCGCTTTCAATTGTACAGACCTTTACTTTCACTGGAATAAATATTAGGAGAGGCCATTCTGTGTGCAATGAGAGTTCTCAAACCATGCCATTGTGTTAGAAAATGTGAAAGTAAACTGCTTTAGAATTAGAATTAGCTTTTACAGTCACAGTGTGTACAGTGAAACATTTATACGTTGCAACCTGCAGCACCACCTTACGTACAAAGGTGCTGAGGTTCTGGATCTTTATTTACAAGATTTTATACAACAGAGAAATAAAATGTCCAGCATTGCAGAAGTAAATGTTCAGGACCACTATATTCCAATCCAGCCTCCATCCACACCAGGCCCTGCCTCCATCCACACCAGGCCCTGCCTCCATCCACACCAGGCCCTGCCTCCACACCACACCAGGCCCTGCCTCCATCCACACCAGGCCCTGCCTCCACACCACACCAGGCCCTGCCTCCATCCACACCAGGCCCTGCCTCCATCCATACCAGGCCCTGCCTCCATCCACACCAGGCCCTGCCTCCTCAACAGAGCAGGCCCTGCCTCCATCCACACCAGGCCCTGCCTCCTCAACAGAGCAGGCCCTGCCTCCATCCACACCAGGCCCTGCCTCCTCAACAGAGCAGGCCCTGCCTCCATCCACACCAGGCCCTGCCTCCATCCACACCAGGCCCTGCCTCCTCAACAGAGCAGGCCCTGCCTCCATCCACACCAGGCCCTGCCTCCACACCACACCAGGCCCTGCCTCCATCCACACCAGGCCCTGCCTCCATCCACACCAGGCCCTGCCTCCTCAACACAGCAGGCCCTGCCTCCACACTACACGAGACTCTGGCTCCACACCACAGCAGGCTCTGGATCCACACCACACCAGGCCCTGCCTCCATCCACACCAGGCCCTGCCTCCATCCACACCAGGCCCTGCCTCCATCCACACCAGGCCCTGTCTCCATCCACACCAGGCCCTGCCTCCACACCACACCAGGCCCTGCCTCCATCCACACCAGGCCCTGTCTCCATCCACACCAGGCCCTGCCTCCATCCACACCAGGCCCTGGCTCCACACCACACCAGGCCCTGCCTCCATCCACACCAGGCCCTGCCTCCATCCACACCAGGCCCTGCCTCCATCCACACCAGGCCCTGCCTCCACACCACACCAGGCCCTGCCTCCATCCACACCAGGCCCTGCCTCCATCCACACCAGGCCCTGCCTCCACACCACACCAGGCCCTGCCTCCATCCACACCAGGCCCTGCCTCCACACCACACCAGGCCCTGCCTCCACAACACAGCAGGCCCTGCCTCCATCCACACCAGGCCCTGCCTCCACAACACACCAGGCCCTGCCTCCACACCACACCAGGCCCTGCCTCCATCCACACCAGGCCCTGCCTCCACACTACACGAGACTCTGGCTCCACACCACAGCAGGCTCTGGATCCACACCACAGCAGGCCCTGGCTCTACACCGCGCCAGGCCTTACCTCTAGTCCATGCCAGACCCTGCTTTCAGTCCATGCCAGGCCCTGCCTCCATGTCCACACCAGGCTCTGGCTCCACACCACGCCAGTATTCACCCTGAGGATCGTGAGGCTGGGCCACCCTGAGGATGCCAGTCACCGGAGGCCCAGAATCATCACTGAAGACTAGGAGTTATCACCAGAGACCAGGAATCATCTTCAGAAACCAGGAATCATAACCAGAGACTGGAAATCATCACCGGAGACCTGGAATCATCACTGGAGAGTGAGAACCATCACCAGCAACTGGGAATCATCCCCGGAGTCTGAGAATCATCACCAGAGACCTGGAATCATCACTGGAGAGCGAGAACCATCACCAGCAACTGGGAATCATCCCCGGAGTCTGGGAATCATCACCAGAGACCTGGAATCATCACTGGAGAGCGAGAACCATCACCAGCAACTGGGAATCATCACCGGAGTCTGGGAATCATCACCAGAGACCTGGAATCATCACTGGAGAGCGAGAACCATCACCAGCAACTGGGAATCATCACCGGAGTCTGGGAATCATCACCAGAGACCTGGAATCATCACTGGAGAGCGAGAACCATCACCAGCAACTGGGAATCATCACCGGAGTCTGGGAATCATCACCAGAGACCTGGAATCATCACTGGAGAGCGAGAACCATCACCAGCAACTGGGAATCATCACCGGAGTCTGGGAATCATCACCAGAGATTGGAAATCATCTCCAGAGACTAGGAATCATCACTGGACATCTAGAATCATCAGCGGAGACTCAGAATTATCACCGGAGCCTAGTAATCATCACCAGAGACCGAGAATCTTCACCAGAGGCTGGGAATCATCAACAGAGACTGGGAGAGAAGAAGATAAAAAACACTAAAGAGGAAGAAAAAGAGAAAAAAAAAGAGGGAGAACAGGCAGAGTGGATGAGCTCTGGCTGGAGTCCCCTACCCCACCGCCATCTTGGATCATCATCATTTGGACAATAGACAATAGACAATAGGTGCAGGAGTAGGCCATTCTGCCCTTCGAGCCTGCACCACCATTCAATATGATCATGGCTGATCATCCTCAATCAGTATCCTGTTCCTGCCTTATCTCCATAACCCTTGATTCCACTATCCTTGAGAGCTCTATCTAACTCTTTCTTAAATGAATCCAGAGATTGGGCCTCCACTACCCTCTGGGGCAGAGCCTTCCACACAGCCACCACTCTCTGGGTGAAGAAGTTTCTCCTCATCTCTGTCCTAAATGGTCTACCCCGTATTTTTAAGCTGTGTCCTCTGATTCGGCACTCACCCATTAGCGGAAACATGTTTCCTGCCTCCACAGTGTCCAATCCTTTAATAATCTTATATGTCTCAATCAGATCCCCTCTCAGTCTTCTAAATTCAAGACTGAGTATACAAGCCCAGTCGCTTCATTCTTTCAGTGTAAGGTAATCCCGCCATTCCAGGAATTGACCTCGTGAACCTACGCTGCACTCCCGCAATAGCCAGAATGTCTTTCCTCAAATTTGGAGACCAGAACTGCACACAGTACTCCAGGTGTGGACTCACAAGAACCCTGTACAGCTGCAGAAGCACCTCTTTGCTTCTATACTCAATCCCTCTTGTTATGAAGACCAGCATGCTATTAGCCTTCTTCACTACCTGCTGTACCTGCATGCTTACCTTCATTGACTGGTGTACAAGAACACCCAGATTCTCTGGACCAAAGAAAAGTAGCTGGGGATAAGTGAAGCACTTCGGAAAAATCTCTTAATTAGATGGTAGAGTATGGAACTCATTGACTCTATGATGGTTGAAACAATGAGCATTGACTTATTTAAGGAAGACGACTTAAAAGTGAATGCTTTACACATGGGCATCTGTGACAAAGCCATCACTTATTTCGAAGGCTGCCTTACCAAACCTTCCCTTTCAAAGGAGACTTGGCAGCTCTCTGCACTGAATTGTCTGGATGGTACACACCGCTAGTCTTGTGTATCAGCGTGAAAGTATTGAATGTTGACAGTAGTGCATGTGGTGCCAATCAAGCAGCTGCTTTGTCCCGGATGGTGTCAAACTTCTTGAGTGTTGTTGGAGCTGCCCCCATCCAGGCAAGTGGGGAGTATTCCATCACATTCCTGACTTGTGCCAGGATGGATGTGGAAGCATTGAAAAGGGATCAGAGGAGATTTACCAGGATGTTGATTGGTGTGGAGGGAAGGTCTTATGAGGAAAGGCTGAGGGAGTTGTGGCTGTTTTTGTTAGAGAGTAGAAGATTAAAAGATGATTTAATAGAGGCATACAAGATGATCAGAGGATAAGACAGGGTGGACAGTGAGAGCCTTTTTCCTCGGATGATGGCTAGCATGAGGGGGCATTGCTTTAAATTGAGGGGTGATAGATATAGGACAGACAGCAGAGGTAGTTTCTTTACTCAGAGAATAGTAGGGGTGTGGAACACACTGCCTGCAACAGTCGTAGACTCACCAACTTTAAGAGCATTTAAATGGCCATTGGATAAACATATGGATGAGAATTGAATAGTGAAGGTTAGATGGGCTTCAGATTGGTCTCACAGGTCATCGAGGGCCGAATGGCCTGTACTGTGCTGTAATGTTCTATGTTCTATGTTGTATGTTCTATAAAGTTATATAGCAGGGAAATAGACCCTTTGCTCCAGCTCATGCAATTGGATCAATTTTCCCAAATGAAACCAATCTCCTTTGCCTGCCTTTGGTGAATGTCCCTCTAAACCTTTCCAATTCATGTACCAAATATCCAAAAGGCTAGTGCTGGGAGATTAAGAAATAGCTGAAGAACTTAATGAATACTTTGTGTCAGTCTTCACAGTGGAAGACATGAGTAATATCCCAACAATTAAGAAGAGGGAGAGTCAAGGGGCAGAGTTGAATATGGTGGCCATTACAAAAGAGAGAGTGCTAGAAAAGCTAAAGGGTTTAAAAATTGATAAATCTCCTGGCCTGGATGCGTTGCATACTAGACTTCTGAGGGAGGTGGCTGAGGAAATAGCAGAGGCATTGGTTGTGATCTTTCAAAAATCACTGGAGTCAGGGCAAGTCCCAGGTGATTAGAAAATCGCTGTTGTACCCCCTTGTTCAAGAAAGGATCAAGACAAAAGATTGAAAACTATTGGCCGATTAGCCTAACTTTGGTTGTTGGTAAAATTCTAGAATCCATCGTAAAGGATGCGATTTCTAAATTCTTGGAAGTGCAGGGTTAGATTAGAATGAGTCGGCATGGATTTAGTAAGAGGATGTTATGCCTGACAAACCTGTTAGAATTCTTTGAAAATGCTGTGCTAGACATTTTTGAAAACATTAAGATTGATAAGTCCCCGGGATCAGACCAGATTTATCCTAGGCTGCTCCGGGAAGCGAGAAAGGAGGTTGCTAAGCTGCTGGCGAGGATATTTGCCTCCTCACTGTCCACAGGAGTCGTACTGGAGGATTGGAAGGAGGCAAATGTTGTTCCACTTTTCAAGGGTAATAGGGAAATCCCTGGCAATTACAGACCAGTCAGTCTTACATCTGTGGTCAGCAAAGTTTTGGAAAGAATTCTGAGGGATAGGATTTATGACTATTTGGAAAAGCATAGTGTGATTAAAAGCAGTCAGCATGGCTTTGTGAGGGGCAGGTCATGCCTCAGAAATCGTATTGAGTTCCTTGAGGAGGTGTCAAGACAGGTCGACAAAGGCTGTAGCTCTTGGCTGTAGTTGATACAAAGATTTCTGCTAGAGGCCCCTGATGTTTTCAAAACATCAATATTTATTTCCCCAGTTTGCTAACCTCCAGTATTTTCTCCACAGTAAAAACTGATGCAAAATATCCATTTCACATCTCTCCCACCTCTTGCAGTTCCACCCATAGATGACCCCATTAGTTGAAGACTCTGTCTCAGATAGGAGTAGTTTGATGAACATACTTGGTAGGAGTTTGTGGTTGGAGTCCATTGTCACTTTGTCTCTTCCATACTAGAAATAATTAATATGCTCACAAGCAAAGCTATAATAACCAGAGACTCTTTCTCAAACTGGCTACAAAATCATTCTGTTTGTATTATCAGCCTGGAATTTGTTATCCATTGTGGATAGCAGTTGTTCAAAGTCCTGTCTTGCCAGCATCACACTGAAATGTGGTTTCTTCAATGTCCTCATAGTATCTCAGCATTGGTATTACCACCTGCAGTTGTTAGATTCAAATAAAATTACTCATTGTTCAATTCCCCAATACCGATCTGAAACACAAAGGGACTTGGGAGTCCTGGTTCAAGATTCTCTTAAGATTAACCTGAAGGTTCAATTGGCAGTTAGGAAGGCAAATGCAATGTTAGCATTCATTTCGAGAGGGCTAGAATACAAGAGCAGCGATGTCCTGCTGAGGCTGTACAAGACTCTGGTCAGACTACATTTGGAATATTGTGAGCAGTTTTGGGCCTCATATCTAAGGAAGGATGTATTGGCCTTGGAGGGGGTCCAGGGGAGGTTTACAAGAAAGATCCTGTGGATGAGGGGCTTGTCATACAAGGAGCGGTTGAGGGCTCTGGGTCTGTACTCGATGAGGTTTAGATGGATGAGGGGGATCTGATTGAAACTTAGAGAACACTGAGAGGTCTGGATAGAGTGAATCTGGAGAAGATGTTCCCACTCATAGTAGAGACTTGCACCCGAGGGCACAGCCTCAGGATGAAGGGGTGACCCTTTGCCAGAGGATGGCGACTCTGTGGAATGCATTACCACAGAGGGATGTGGAGGCCAAGTCACTGGGTGATGCAGAGATAGATCAGTACTTGATGAGTAAGGGGATAACGGGTTACAGGGAGCAGACCTGGTGGGTTGAATGGCCTAATTTTGCCCCTCCATCTTATGTTTGTAAATAGCCTCAACCTTACTCTTGAAGGCTTCACCTTTTCGTGACCATTTTGAGCCATTTCACCCAAGTTTGTGAAGCTCATGGTGTGCTGGTTATGAGACACTGAGTGGGGTATATGCTCCCTGCCTCCCATCAAGCTCCAGATTTGTTTTTGCTCTTTAACATTTGATCAAACACTGCCTTCACATCACAGACAGTCACCCTCACGGAGCCCCTGACTATGTCTATGTGTGGACTAAGTTTCTAATGAGAAAATCTATCCATCTTTTAGATGAGATGTTAAATTAATACAATTTTTACCATATGGACGGAAAAGATCTCATTCAACTGCTTCAAAGGACATTGGAATAGGTGTAGGCCATTCAGCCCTCCCAGTCTGTTTAAGCATTCAGTGAGATCATGGCTGATCTGTGGCTGAACTCCATATACTGCCTTTGATCCATTTCCCTTCACACTTTTGCTTAGCAAACAAGAGAAAGGAGTTTTCCGTGGTATCCTGAGCCGGAGTCTGTGCTGAGGGAGTCCGTGCTGAGGGAGTCCGTGCTGAGGGAGTCTGTGCTGAGGGAGTCTGTGCTGAGGCTGGAGGTCTGTACTGAGGGAGTCTGTGCTGAGGCTGGGAGTCTGTGTTGAGGCTGGAAGTCTGTGTTGAGAGAGTCTGTGCTGAGGGAGTCTGTGCTGAGGGAGTCTGTGCTGAGGCTGGGAGTCTGTGCTGAGGGAGTCTGTGCTGAGGCTGGGAGTCTGTGCTGAGAGAGTCTGTGCTGATGGAGTCCGTGCTGAGGCTGGGTGTCTGTGCTGAGAGAGTCTGTGCTGAGGGAGTCTGTGCTGAGGGAGTCTGTGCTGAGGCTGGGAGTCTGTGTTGAGGCTGGGAGTCTGTGTTGAGGCTGGGAGTCTGTGCTGAGGCTGGGAGTCTGTGCTGAAGCTGGGAGTCTGTGTTGAGGCTGGGAGTATGTGCTGAGGGAGTCTGTGCTGAAGCTGGGAGTCTGTGCTGAAGCTGGGAGTCTGTGTTGAAGCTGGGAGTATGTGCTGAGGGAGTCTGTGCTGAAGCTGGGAGTCTGTGTTGAGGGAGTCTGTGCTGAGGGAGTCTGTGCTGAGGCTGGGAGTCCATGCTGAGGCCTGGACTCTGTGCTGGCTTTCACTCTGGACATCGCCAATGCTGCACGAGGATGGAAGGTAAAAAGAAAAAGAAAAGAAAACATAAAAAGAAAAAGGAAAAATAAAGAAATGGACGGAATGGACAACGTCCAGCTCAGGAATCCTACCTCACCATTATCCTGGCCACTACCAACTGGTCATTACTGTGTTGCTTATGGGATCCTGCTGTGTACAAAATGGCTGCTGTGTACCCTACAAGTGATGACATGTTTATTTTAGAATGCTGATAGCCCATCAACAAAACTTCTCATGGTGAGGGATAAATGGAGTTATAGGCACAGAAATATAGAGATAGGGGCAATAGCAGACATTCGGCCCCTCAAACCTCCTCTGAGATCTCCATCTGGTAGATTTGTTCCAACTGTCCTCATTCCTAATTGGGTCCTACCTGGTGGGAGATGGACATCACCCGGTATAGCATCAAGGGAAGGCTACTGTCTTATATAACATGGAGTTTATTGCTCATGTCATGCTCACACATCATAGGGCCATATTACATCTTTAAATTTCAGCATGTATCATTTTAAAAGAGGATTCAAGCAGCCAAAATGACAGTGGAAGTGCTGGAGGCAGAAATCTGGAATTTCACACCTGCAGATGTCAAAGAAATTTGAGACAGAGCAATGCACTGCGACCTGATCCCTAATCCCCTGGGAGTGTCTCCGCCCATAAACACTGAGGTTCAAGAAAAGACAGCAGTCTAAGTGACATATTTGCATTTTCCCCTTTCAAGATGCACAGATACAGGGACTAACCAAGACTGATGATGTTAGTGGCCTGATATTCTAGAGTGTGGACAAATTGCTGTGAACATCACTGACTTCAGAAGAACCATTAAACACCTCTGCACTGCAGGTAAAGAAAGGAAATTCAATATCCCACTTCAGGTGCTGCCAGCTGTCACCTGTTGGAAGGAATCAGGATAAAGGAATTTACATCAACCTGTAAAGGCACAAATCTCAAAACCAATGAGCAACATCAGCGCTATTGGCGTCATCTCATCTAACAGTCACAACATTCAACAATCTACACCTCACATACTGTCCAGAGAGACTGCTGTAGTCTTCAACTTTAATCTGTTTTTGGACTCCCTGTCATTTCTAATCTCTGTGTTACACTGTTCTTTCTTTGTGTTTAGTCACTCATACTTATAAACCCGTGCCTTTATTAACTCAGGAAAGCCCAGATAACTTCACTCCTTTTAAAGCTTAGATTCACTTGGGTTTGGGAGGAAAGTGTCCACAAGGGACAGGATACTTGATAACTTCATCTTGTTGGCACCAACTGAGAGATTGACTGGAGCTAGTTTCACCCGGCAGTTTCATTGTTTGTGGTGTCCTGCCTGGAGCCATAACAAATTGATTAGCCTCACCCAGTACACATGGTGGCAGCTAGGTACACATTACATTGGTATGGTAGACATTGTTACTCAATCGTACTCATTGATTGTCACATGTATTCAATATGAAATACAGTGAAGAGCCTGTCCCATCACCCTGCATAGGCGTCATTCGCATTAGCTTAGAATAAAATGAAACAAAGAAAGATAACTTAAAGAGAGTCCAATGTTTCCTTCTCCGCTGCTAACAGTCCCTCCCAGACTTCGCCAGCCCATGCTACATGAAATCGAGGGTGCTGCCCCGGGCATCACAGGTCAGCTGACTCTGTCGGCATGCTGCTTTTGAAGATGCCATCAGTAGGTCATAGAGTCTTAAAGTCATACGACATGGAAACAGCCCCTTCGGTCCAACCTGTCCATGCTGAACATAATCCCAAACTAAACTGGTCCCACCTGCCTGCTCCTGGCCCATATCCCTCCAAACATTTCCTCTTCATGGATCTATCCAAACGTTTTTTAAACATTGTAATTGTACTCACATCCTCAGGAAGTTCATTACACATTCTAATCACCATGTGTAAAAAATTTGCCTCTGTCTTTTTTAAATCCCTCTCATCTCACGTTAAAAATTTGCCCCCTAGACTTGAAAGTCCCCCACCCTGGGAACAAAGGCAACTACAGTTAACTCTATCTATACCA
This sequence comes from Chiloscyllium punctatum, assembly GCF_047496795.1. Lineage (NCBI taxonomy): Eukaryota > Metazoa > Chordata > Chondrichthyes > Orectolobiformes > Hemiscylliidae > Chiloscyllium > Chiloscyllium punctatum. The sequence continues at coordinate 84,135,489 of NC_092763.1, read as the reverse complement.
CTCATGATTTTATAAACTTCTATCAGGTCACCTCTCAACATCCTATGCTGCAATGAAAAATATCCCAGCCTACCCAGCCTTTCAGTATAACTCAAACATTCCACACTGAGCTTATACACTCAAAGCTGTTGCTGCCACAGAATCTATATCACAATGATGTTGAATGGTGTTTAATGCATTCCTCAGCGTTAACCCTCTCAGAAGCTCCCATCTTATTTGGCAGAAATGTCTGGTGGATGTGCAAGATAATACAGAAACAGAAATCCACAAGTCCTCTCAGCTCCTTTCCTTCTTTCTAAAGAATCACACTGCTCTGAGATTCTGTCACGTTAAAGAAATGAAGCTGTTATGCCTTTCACTTTAAGGGCTATTTGCCAAGTGGCTGATATATTGGATATAGTTACAAGCACCAAGAGATCCTGAATAGGATGATTAAAAATAAATTGAGCTTATCCTTGAATCTCTGGTGTATGCATTTAAGTACCATGGTGTGAGGGATCATTAGCACCAACTTTATATAAACAAACAGGAGCAGCTATTAAATCCTGACAAAGCTATCTCAGAAGATCAGCTCACTCATTTGTTTCACCAAGAGTTTGGCTTCATAATTAACCGTAAGAACAAAACACATTCACTGACCTAAGATTTAACGCAGGAGTACTGTCACGTCCAAACTAGCTAGGGTTCAGAGGGTACTTCTCGCTTGTCTCTTGGCTCAAAGGTTGTGGGTTCAAGTCCTGCAGATTATGCAAAATGTAAAATGTTGACATCACCTGTGAGACAATTCCTAGTGGGATGTAGGACTACCCAAAAAAGAATAATATGTCTAATTGCAATGATTGTAGAGCATATGTCTAGTGCCATGACCAATGTGTTCAAAGATCCTTGCACATCCACAGTTCAGAAGATCTGCATGTGATCCTTGGAGATCTTCAATGCTTTATCAACTGCTGCATGGGACAGTTGTTTCCCAGAAGAGGAACAATGGGTCTTGATGAGTCCTGAAATTTGCTTCGTCCCTCTTTGTGTTGGGAAGACTGTCTAAACTCACTTCTATTGTTGGTAAAATTCCCCCAAATCAGGACGTATTTAGGAGTCCAATTTATTATGGCTCCTCTTGATGCTACCATCCCCCCCCCCCCATGTCAACAGGAACACAGTGTTTGCTGATTGGATGTGGGGCCTGTGTTTGGACTTGTTCCAAAATAATTGTTCATGATCCAACACCAAAATGTCTTTACAAGATTGCAAAATTAAATGTCTCCGACACACATTAGGAGCAGAATTAGCTGTCTCCAGGGATGACATTGGTGGCAATGGGAGCTGATGGGGACATTTAATTGAATGAGGAAATGGTGGGTGGGAACCCTCCAACACATTGAAATCCCTGGAGGGAATTCCTTTCGATTCGCCTTCCCTCTGAGGGCAACTTAAAGGGCAATACAGAACATGGGAACACAGAACATAAGAAACAGAGGCAGTATCGTGGATGAATTAATGATGGAAAAGGAAACATTAATTTGTGTAGCGGAGGACTTCCTGATTGAAAAACAAAAGAAACAGAAATAGAGGCAGCAAGAAGGCCATTCAGCCCTGCCATTCCATAAGATTGTGGCAGCCCAAGCATCAACCCCTCTTTCACATCTCTTTATCACAGCTCTCCAACATTCCATAGTTTAAAATTCTACCAAATTCTGCTTTAAATACTTTCAGTGATCCATCCTCAGTAACTGTCTAGGGTAGACAATTCCACACAGTCACTACTGCTGGCAGAAGTAATTCTTTTGCATCTTAATTGTAAATGAATATCCCTTGCTTCGAGATGCCCCCACTTGTGGAAATATCTTCTCAACATCTTCCCTGTTAAGCCCCCTAGCAATCTTGTATTTTTTTCAATAAAATCACCCCTCTTTCTTCCAAACTCTAATAAATAAAGGCCCAACAGATCAGCCATTCTCAATAAATCAGATCCTTCATTCCAGGAATTAGCCTTGTGAATCTCTTTTGAACAGCAATTATATCATTTAAATATGGAGATCCAAACTGTAAACGTCCTCCAGGCATGGCTACATCAAAACAGTGTGCAGTTGTAATAAAACTTGCTTATTTTTAAACTCCCACCCCCTGAATAAAGCCCAAAATTCATTTGCCTTCTAAATTAACTGAATACCTGCATGCTAAGCTGTAAATGTTTTACGTGCTGGAACACCCAGAATCCCTCTGCACTGCACTTTTGAAGTCTCTTTCTGTCTAAATAATGTCTACATTTTGATTCCTTCTCCAACAACACATGATCTCACAGCTTCCTCCATGAAACTCCATCTGCCAAGATGCTGCCCACTCATTCCAGCCATCTCTAGCCTTTGCATATTAATTATGTCCTCATCACAACATGCCCACCCACTTCATTTTACATCATCAGCAAACAGTCCACTCTGCTCCCTTCTCCGAGTCATTAACATTGATAAGAACATGACAAACAGCAACAGCAGTAGAACATACGCCCCTCCAGCCTGCTCCACCATTCAATAGGATCATTGCTGATACAACATTCCTCACGGAGGCAAAAGTGAGGACTGCAGCTGCTGGAAACCAGATTCTGGACTAGAGTGGTGCTGGAAAAGCACAGCAGGTCAGGCAATATCTGAGGAGAAGGAAAATCGACATTTCAGGCAATAGAGCTTTTGCCCAAAACATCGATTTTCCTGCTCCTCAGATGCTGCCTGACATGCTGTGCTTTTCCAGCACCACTCTCATCTTGGTTATGGTACCGTCCACTGAGACACCAATGCAAAACACTGCTCTTAATCATCTGCCATCTCCCTGTTCCCCATTAGCTCCTCAGTTGTACTCTCCAAGAATACCACACTTCTTTTAGCTGCTCTTTTTTCTTTAATCTACTTTAAAAATATCTTGCTGTTGGTTTTTATATTTCTTACCAATTTAATTTCACAATTTATGTCTCACAAAGGCTCTGTACAATTGCAGCGAGATACTCCTGTTTGTGCTTTCAACATTTTCATTGAAGCAGCATGGTGGCTGTGTGGTTAGCACTGCTGCCTCAGGGACCCAGGTTCAATTCCACCCTCAGGTGACTGTTTATATGGGGTTTGCACATTCTCCCTGTGTCTGCCTGGATTTCCTTCAGGTGCTCTGGTTTCCTCCCACAGTCCAAAAGATGTTCAGGTTAGGTGGATTGGCCTTGGTAATAGTGTTCAGTGATGTGCAGGCGATATGGTTTAGTCAATGGGCAATGCAAGGATTGGGTAGGATGCTTTTTTTTGGAGGGCTGTTGTGGACGCGATGGGCTGAATGGCCTGTTTCCACACAGGAAGGATTCCATGATTAATCAAATTTCTCTCTTGCTACTCGCTTTTTTGTCATTTAATGCTGGTTCCTGAAATATTTCCAAACCCCTAGCACACGACTAGTTTTCATCGCTTTGCGTGCCTTAGTTTTTGATTGTGTTATGATCCCAATACATATTATGATTGGATAAATTAGATCCCAAACAGGAACCTGGCTTGATTTCTCATTTTTTGTTTTGTTTTGGTTAGTTCAAAGGTTTTGGTCCCTCACTGACACATAAGTGTGCCCCGCTGCAGATTTTTGCTTTAACAATAAAATAAAAGTTTATTGAGAAATGACAATAAAATAATTTAGACTTTGAAAACAAATTCAGAGATTTTTAAACACACAACAAAAGCATAATCGCATTAATCCCAACACAATCCTTTATAAATTGTGAAGAAACAGAACAGTTTTTGAATAGTATCCAAAACACACAGGGGTACAATGCCCAAACAGTACGTACACAAAGCTCAAACCACGGTCCTTACATCAAACACAAGCAGTTTTCAGCCAAGAGTGTGCCCGATATTAAGAATGAAATTAGAGGATCAGGATCTCAGCTCAAAGATTTAAGTAACATTTCCAAGCTTTGGCAAGCAGTTCTGGAAGGAGATGATTACTAACTCCTCAAAGTAGTATCAGTAATAAAGAAACGCATACATTTATTACTGTTGGAGGATCAGAACTGAGGGAGAGCAGCATGTTGAGGTGTCAGTGTTAATGAAGGTCTACACTGTGGAAAGGTCAGCACTGAGGGAGCTCCGCACTGTCAGAGGGTCAGTGCTGAGAGAGCGGGCACTGTCAGAGGGTCAGCACTGAGGGAGCTCCACACTGTCAGAGGGTCAGTGCTGAGAGAGCGGGCACTGTCAGAGGGTCAGTGCTGAGAGAGCGGGCACTGTCAGAGGGTCAGCACTGAGGGAGCTCCGCATTGTCGGAGGGTCAGTGCTGAGGGAGCAGGCACTGTCAGAGGGTCAGCACTGAGGGAGCTCCGCATTGTCGGAGGGTCAGTGCTGAATGAGTGGGCACTGTCAGAGGGTCAGCACTGAGGGAGCTCCGCATTGTCGGAGGGTCAGTGCTGAGAGAGCGGGCACTGTCAGAGGGTCAGCACTGAGGGAGCTCCGCACTGTTGGAGGGTCAGTGCTGAGAGAGCGGGCACTGTCAGAGGGTCAGCACTGAGGGAGTGGGCACTGTCAGAGGGTCAGCACTGAGGGAGTGCCGCACTGTTATTGGGTCAGTGCAGAGAGAGCTCTGCACTGTCAGAGGGTCAGTACTGTAGGAGTTCCACACTGTTGGAGGGTCAGTACTGAAGGAGTACTGCACTGTTGGAGGGTGCGTGTTGTGATGGGTTGGGGTTTGATACCTGACCCCCACTCGATGTCTGTTTGACCTGGGCTCTGGGTGAAAGGGGAAGCCCAGGCCCTCACTCCCGGTACAGGAGGGTATCAGAGGCTGGGTCCCAGGTGTAGCTCCTTCTGCGGGTTGCCCCGCACACACAACGCCCAGGCCCGGGGTATGGGCCAGGCCTGGTGCAGGTGAGGCCTTGTCCAGGGCAGCCTGGGGACCAGGAGCACCGGTACCAGCGGCGATAGGTGAGGTGCCAGGCGAGCTGGGCAAGGGCCGCAGCGGCTAATTTCTGGGAGTATCGGTGGAAGAAGGTCACAGAGAGGAGCAGCAGGCCATTCCAGAGCAGCAGAAAGGTGGCAGTGAGAAGGAAGAGCAGCCGGAGGGGCCCACAGGCCGTACGCCCAGTGCCCAGGTAATTTCGGAAGGCTGACAGCTCCTCGGCTAGTACCAGTGAGGCGAAGCAGAGCACGAAGGTGTCCCCAGACAGCTCATAGCCCAGCCACAGGCGGCCTGGCTCCAGGATGCAGGCTGCACGACGACCCGCTAGGCCCCAGCCTGCGGCTCTGGCCCAGGCCCAAGCTCCAGCCTCACCTACTGCCTCCTCCTCCTCCACCAACAGCAGCAGGCCCCGTGCTGCAGGCTCGAAGCATGATCCGGTCACCTCCTCGATCCAGGAGAAGGCCCGGGCACACAGTAGCCGGACACCGGCCCCCACCGCCAGGCGACTGAGGGGCTTCAGGGCTGGCAGCGGGTTGCCTGAAGGCCCCGAGCTCAGCAGCAACACATATCCTCCCACCAACAACACCGTCCAAGACCAGCAGCACTCCACCAGCCGCCTGCAGGGATGGGGGAATACAAGGGGAGAGGGAGAATGGGGGAGAGAGGGAGGGGAGAAGGGGAATGAGGGAGAGAGAGAAAGTGAGAGAATGAGGGAGAGATGGGGACAGTGATAGCGAAAGGGAGAGGAGTGAGACAGAGAGAAAGAGAGGGGGAAAGCGAGTGAGGGGGGAATGATGGACAGAGAGTTATAATGAGGGCAAAGAGATAGAAGAGGGAAGGTAGAGATAGAGGGAGAGATAGATGGGGAGAGAGCGTGAGAGATTGACAGAGAGAGTAAAAAGACCAAGGGTGATAGAGGAGGGCGGAATAGATGGATAAGGGAGAGAGGGAAATGAGGGCAAGGGGACAGTGATAGATGAAGGAAGAACAGAGATGGAGAGATAGGGTGAGAAGAGGGGTGGGTAGACAGAGGAAGAAGAGAATAGATGGAGGGAGAGGAGAGAAGATGGGGGAAGAGATAGAGGGAGGAGAGAGAGACAGAGACAGAGAGTGTGAGAGTGTTGGGTCAGGAGAGGAGATGGTGAAGAGATAGTGGGAGGAAAGAGATAGAAGGAGAGAGAGGGAAGGGAGTAAGACAGGAAATAGTGGGAGGGATGATGGGAAAGGTGATAGAGTGAGATGAAAGGACATGGGAGAGAGGGGAGGAAGAGACAGGGGATGTGAGAGATTGTTGGAGAGCGAGTGTGGAATAGGAGGAAAAGTAGAAGGAAATGGAGAAGGGGATTGATAGAGGGGGGTGGGGGGGGGGGGGGGGGGGGGGAGGTGATAGAGAAGGAACAGCCAGGAGAAAAAGGGAGGGAGGAATAGTTGGAGGAAGAGGGAAGTGTGGGTGGGGATGCAGAAGAGGGGAAGGGAGATTGAAAGAGAGCCAGGACAGACAGGAAAGATGGGGAAAGAGAGAGAGAGAGAGAGAGAAGGGGAGGAGACAGGGAAGGAATAATAAAAAAGGAGAAAGAAATATTTATCAATTATGATAACAAATCAGAATACTCAGTTGCCTGTGGTTTGGGGACAGGAAGAGCGAGGGGTTACGGAGCAGGATCACGACATGGCCCGCGCCCACCATCACCCGGCCCTTCCCATCCCACATCTCCACACCATCAAACATCTCCACACTGATCTCCACATTACCGTTCAGATAAACTACCGTTACCAGAGAGGCAGAGCATCGGGGGAGGGGGTGGGATCTAAACCCATCGAGGGGGGGGGGGGGGCATTGTGGTGGAAGAGGGTGAACCGAGGGAACAGGAGAAAGCTGTGCGAGGGAGGGTGCGATACTCACACATGGAAGTAGTTCCTTTTATTGGCGAAGATGACCCTGGGGCTGATGTAAAACTGGAGCAGAGGCCCGAAGACAACCAATGCAGCCAGCCATAGGTGGTAATAACCTCGCACAATCTGGCTTCCGAGGACTGCGGCAATCTGGTCAGTTACAAACACCAGGGCATCCCAGAGGATCATCCTGCACTTTTCTCTCTCTGCTACTGCACACGAGCAGAGGGAGTGCCAAAAGCCCTTCAGCTTCATCTCCAAGGTTCACCCATCCAGCGAAATCAGAAAGATTGTCAATGTACAGATTCTCCCTCCCTCTTTCTCTCTGTCTCAGCTAATTCCATATTCTCTCTCTCTCTCTCGATCCATTTCACTCCCACCCGGTTAATCCTCTCTCATTCCTTCTCGAGCCCCTCACTTTCTCATCACCGACTCCCAAAGATTTGTCCCTCGCCACTAACGTCCTTCTCGTAGACTCACAGTTCTCATGCCCTTGTCCTCTGCTCTTGCTCAATCCCTCAGCACAGGCACACAGTCTGACACCAGAGGAATGCGATCCAAAATAGCACACAGAGGAGAGCAGCAGCAGCTGTTCCCAAGCAGCTCCCATGGGCAATTCAGAGGGAATCCACCCTTCTCACACTGAGATAATTCCTGCCAACATCATCGCCGAGGAGGGGAAGGAACAACCCAGAGAATTGACCACACCCTCCCACCAACAGACATCACCCCCTCACTTACTCACCACCTTCTGCTGTCAGACTGGCTCCCTGAGATCTTCAAGGGGAGCGGGAGAGGGTGGGAACGGTGTTGGGAGAGGGGGTGAGTGAGCTCAAGACAGAGAAATCGACAGCTCCTCACAGCTGCCCTCTGACCCTCAAACATCTGACTGGAATTTCTTTCCTGAACTCACAAGAGCTCTGGGGGTAAACTGTTCCCTGGCACATTCACCATGGCGATGCTTGGCCAGAGCGCACTCACCAACCAATCACCACTTCTGTTTCTCAGGCTGTATAAATTATTGCTCCCTTGAGGATTTAGCATTCTTGTCACTCTCTCCTGATGAGTGCAAAACTGAAAATTGTCTTTTTAACAGTAACTTAGAGTTATAGAGTATAGAGATGTCCAGCATGGAAACAGAACCTTCGGTCCAACTCATCTGTGCCAACCAGATATCCCAACCTAATCTAGTCCCATTTACCACCACCCGGCCCATATCCCTCCAAACCCTTCCTATTCATATGCCCATCCAGATGCCTTTTAGATACTGCAATTGTATCAGCCTCCACCACTTCCTCTGGCAGCTCATTCCATACACGTACCACCCTCTGTGTGAAAACGTTGCCCCTTAGTTCTCATTTATACCTTTCCCCTCTCACCCTAAACCTATGCCCTCTAGTGCAGACTCCCCTATTTACCCTATCAATGCCCCTCACGATGTTAGAAACCTCTATAAGGTCATCCCTCAGCCTCCGACCCTCCAGGGAAGCTTCTTCTGTGATAGGAAGTGGGAGCAATTTTAAAGGAATTTTCGAGGAATGGGTGGTTAGTTCAAGAAAGGGAGTTTGGGCGAGAGGAGAGCACAGGAGAAAAAGCAAAAGAAAAAGAAAAGGAGGGATGTGAGTTGGAAGAAAGCGAGGGAGGAGAGTGTAGGGAACAGTGAGACGGTTAGGGAGAGTGAAGGGGAGAGAGAAACGGAGGGAGGGGAGAGGACAGAGCTAAAGGCAGAGGTGGGAGGAAGAAAAAAGAGAAGCTGAAGGGATAGGAGTGATGGGTCACAAGGGGGAGAGAAAATGGTGTGGGCTGAGAGAGGAGAGAAGGGAAGAGAAGAGTGGGGAATAAAGGAGGGGGAAGATACAAGTGTGGGAGTGCTGTTGTTTCAATCCCCTTCATGAGCCTGGTGCATGAAAACAGGAGGAGGCCATTCGGCCCTCTGTTTGAGGCTGCAGCCCCTCTGAAATAGTTGCTTTCCATTTAGACTGTCTGTCCATGTTCTTCTGATCCAACCTGATCTCCTCACATTTCTCCACATGAACCTGCCCACTCCCCCAACCTAACTGACAATGTCCTTTCCATTGTGGCCAAGTGTCGGACTCTCTGCAGGTTTCCCAATGGAGTGCAGATCAGTGACAGCTCGCTGGTGATTATCAGGAGAATGCACCCACGGAACCTGGTGGCTGCCTTTGCTTACCTACCTCGACACTGTCCTATTCCCCCTAGTCCAGGAACTCCCCACATACATTCAAGTCACCACCCACGCCCTCCACCTCCTCCAAGACTTCCATTTCCCCGGCCCCCAATGCCTCATCTTCACCATGGATATCCAATCCCTCTACACCTCCAACTGCTATGCCCAGGGCCTCCAAGCCCTCCATTTCCTACTCCCCCTACTTCCCCAACAGTACCCTTCCACCGACACTCTCATTCGTTTGGCCGAATTGGTCCTCACCCTTAACAATTTCTCCTTCGAATCCTCCCACTTCCTCCAGACCATGGGCACACGTATGGGCCTCAGCTATGCCTGTCTCTTTGTTGGCTATGTAGAACAGTTGATCTTCCGTAATTACACCGGCACCACTCCCCATCTCTTCCTCCGCTATATTGATGACTGCATTGGCGCCACCTCGTGCTCCCGCGAGGAGGTTGAGCAATTCATCAACTTCACCAACACATTCCACGCTGACCTTAAATTTACCTGGACCATCTCTGACACCTCCCTCCCCTTCCTGGACCTCTCCATCTCCATTAATGACAACCGACTTAACACTGACATTTTTTACAAACCCACTGACTCCCACAGCTACCTGGATTACACCTCTTCCCACCCTATCTCTTGCAGAAATGCCATCCCGCATTCCCAATTCCTCCGCCTCCGCCGGATCTAGTCCCAGGAGGACCAGTTCCACCACAGAACACACCAGATGGCCTCCTTCTTTAGAGACCGCAATTTCCCTTCCCACGTGGTTAAAGATACCCTCCAATGCATCTCGTCCACATCCCGCACCTCCACCCTCAGACCCCACCCCTCCAACCTTAATAAGGACAGAACGCCCCTGGTGCTCACCTTCCACCCTACCAACCTTCGCATAAACCAAATCATCTGCCGACATTTCCGCCACCTCCAAAAAGACCCCACCACCAGGGATATATTTCCCTCCCCACCCCTTTCCGCCTTCTGCAAAGACCGTTCCCTCCGTGACTACCTGGTCAGGTCCACGCTCGCAAACAACCCACCCTCCCATCCAGGCACTTTCCCCTGCCACCGCAGGAACTGTAATACCTGCGCCCACACCTCTTCCCTCACCTCTATCCAAGGCCCTAAAGGAGCCTTCCACATCCATCAAAGTTTTACCTGCACATCCACTGATATCATTTATTGTATCCGTTGCTCCAGATGTGGTCTCCTCTACATTGGGGAGACTGGACGCCTCCTAGCAGAGCACTTTCGGGAACATCTCTGGGACACCCGCACCAATCAACCACATCGCCCCGTGGCCCAACATTTCAACTCCCCCTCCCAATCTGCCGAGGACATGGAGGTCCTGGGCCTCCTTCACCACCGCTCCCTCACCACCAGACACCTGGAGGAAGAACACCTCATCTTCCCCCTCGGAACACTTCAACCCCAGGGCATCAATGTGGACTTCAACAGTTTCCTCATTTCCCCTTCCCCCACCTCACCCTAGTTCTAAACTTCCAGCTCAGTAACTGTCCCCATGACTTGTCCGGACTTGTCCTACCTGCCTATCTTCTTTTCCACTTATCCACTCCACCCTCTCCTCTCTGACCTATCACCTTCATCCTCTCCCCCACTCACCCATTGTACTCTATGCTACTTTCTCCCCACCCCCACCCTCCTCTAGCTTATCTCTCCACGCTTCAGGCTCACTGCCTTTATTCCTGATGAAGGGCTTTTGCCCGAAACGTCGATTTCGAAGCTCCTTGGATGCTGCGTAAACTGCTGTGCTCTTCCAGCACCACTAATCCAGAATCTGGTTTCCACCATCTGCAGTCATTGTTTTTACCTCAATCCTAGGATAAATCCCATCCAGCCCAGGGGACTTATCTATTTTCACACTTTTCAGAATTGCTAACACTTACTCCTTGTAAAAGTTAATTCCATCTAGTCTAATAGCCTGTACTCCCCTTGACAAATTGTCTTTTTCCAATGTGAATACTGAAGAAAAACATTTATTTAGCATTTATCCTATCTCCTCGCACAACTTCCCACTACTATTATTGATTGGCCCTACTGTTTCTCTCATGATTGCTTTATTCCTGATGTGCCTATAGAAAGCTTTAGGGTTTTCTTGATCCAATCTGCCAATGACTTCTCATGTCTCCTCCTGACTTGTCTTAGCTCTCTCTTTCGGTCCTTCCTAACTAACCCTAACTGAACCATTACATCTCATCTTTACATAAGCCTCCTTCTTCCTCTTGACAAGAGATTCAACTTCTTTAGTAAACCATGACTCCTGCGCTAGTCCATTTCCTCCCTGCCTGTCAGCTACATACTTAGCAAGGACACGCAATAGTTGTTCCTTGAACAAACTTAGTTCTTGATTCATGAACAGGGAAACAGCTTCCCTGCATCTTTTCTGTTTTTTCTAAGTTTTAAACAAATCACCTCTCATTTTTCAAAGCTCGAGAGAAGACAGGTTCCCCATCATCTCTCTCTCTCCCCCACACTGTCTCTCTCTCTTGCTTGATCTTTCTCTTTCCCTCTCTCTTGCCTTCTCTCTCCATCTATCTCTCTCTTTTCTCTCTCTTGTTCTTTACCTTCCTGTCTCTCTCTCCTTCTCTCTCTCTCGCTCTCTCTGTTTCTCTCCCTCTCTTGCTCGCACTCCCTCTCTCTCTCCCTCTTGTTCTGTCTCTCTCTCTCTGTCTCTCTCTCTGTCTCTTTCACTCGCTCTCGCTCCCTGTAATCTCCTGCAGTCCGATCATACCCTGGGCTTCCCTTCGGGATCTGAACATGACTGAAGTCAGCTCCCCTGACTGAATCAGCTAAAAATATCAAGGCTGATGTACCAGCCTCAAGATAGCTCAGGGGGAGAGAGAGAGAGAGAGAGAGAGAGAGCAGTACGAGAGAGGGGAAGAGATCAGGGGGTGATTATCACAGATTGACCCAGCCCCGAAATAGTACCTAGCTCATCACAAAGCTAGTGCTAGGCAAAGGCTTCATCCACTGGGACAGAGTTAACACTTTCAATACCAGGGGAGGGGAGGTGGGGATATGTCAGTGTTACTGACAGCTCACACTGAGCAGGGCTACACTCAACACAGGTATAATTACACGGAGATCATTAAAGGCTGCCATCAGTGTGTAGAATGAAAAAACAGAGCAGAAATCAATGTTCCGCTGAGGGAGTTCCGCACTGTCAGTACTAAGGGAGCGCCACACTGTCAGAGGGTCAGTACTGAGGGAGTGCTGCACTGTCGGAGGGTCAGTACTGAGGGAGCACCGCACTGTCGGATGGTCAGTACTGAGGGAGTGTCGCACTGTCGGAGGGTTCGTACTGAGGGAGTGCTGTACTGTCGGAGGGTCAGTACTGAGGGAGTGTCACACTGTCAGACGGTCAGTGCTGAGGGAATGCTGTACTGTTGGAGGGTCAGTGCTGGGGGAGCGCTACACTGTTGGAGGGTCAGTGCTGAGGGAATGCTTCACTGCCGGAGAGTCAGTACTGAGGGAGTGCCGCACTGTCGGAGGGTCAGTACTGAGGGAGTGCTGCACTGTCAGAGGGTCAGTACTGAGGGAGCGCCGCACTGTCGGATTGTCAGTACTGAGGGAGTGCTGTACTGTCGGAGGGTTAGTACTGAGGGAGTGCTGTACTGTCGGAGAGTCAGTACTGAGGGAGTGCCGCACTGTCGGAGGGTCAGTGCTGAGGGAGTGCCACACTGTCAGAGGGTCAGAACTGAGGGAGTGCCGCACTGTCGGAGGGTCAGTGATGAGGGAGTGCCGCACTGTCGGAGGGTCAGTACTGAGGGAGTGCTGCACTGTCGGAGCGTCAGTGCTGAGGGAGTGCCGCACTGTCAGAGGGTCAGTGCTGAGGAAGTGCCACACTGTCAGAGGGTCAGTATTGAGGGAGTGCCACACTATCAGAGGGTCAGTGCTAAGGGAGTGTCACATTGCCGGAGGGTCAGTGCTGAGGGAGCACCGCACTGTCAGAGGGTCAGTGCAGAGGGACTGCTGCACTGTCGGAGGGACTCAGCGTTGGAAAGCAGCTTCCAGCTCAGCATGAGACCACTGTCTCCTTCCACCCCTGCTCAGTCCTACTTCCTGCTTGCTCTGTGACCTATCACCCATCTAATAAAAGGCAATGGATGGGTACAGACCTAGCAGAGACACTGCCTCATTGAGGCCCTACTGTCTGCAGACCTGGCTGCTTGACCTTCATGGGGAGGGTGAACATTGCACCCTTTCCCCCACTCCCTTGTACACCTCCGCCACCAGCCCCCCCACCGCCCCCCCCCCCCACCCCCACTGTGGATCTCCTGATCCTGACAGACATTCCACTTGTTGTGATTGTAACAAAGTCAGCCAGCTGGACCTCATTGAGTAGAAGTTCCTTCACTGGGATGTTGATCTGGTCCAATAAGGGAGTCCTGGCTGACAGATATAAACAGGAGTGTTTGAGATACTGACACTGTGGTGCCTGACTCTGTATGAGGCAGTACAATAGTCACGGTTCATTTGTGTGTAAATTAAGAGTTACTTGGTGATGGGGTAAGAGCCTCTGTGTGGGTATTTCACCTCCAGGGGCCTGTGTAATTGTCTGTGTGCCAAGAGGTGTCAAGGGAACTTTCCTCAAAGACCTCACCTTTGCCAGCTCTGCTGTGTATGGCTGAGACAACAGTGTCCCCCTCCCAAAGTACCCTGGGAAACCCAGGTACAGCCTGTTGGATATACCTTTGTGGCAGGAAATACAAATAGCACAGAGGAGAAAAGGGGGTTGTTGCAGCTGAGAATTACAAAGCGCCAAAACATAATTTTTGATTTGTTTAGAAACTTTTCATCATATTTCTGCCTTCAATATTTCCCAGTGAACATGTCTAACCATGTTACAAATTATTGTGTTTCCCAATGCGTGCGTGAACAGCGCTGTCTGTAATTTTCACAGACCACATCTGGAGTATTGTCTGCAGCTTTGGGTCTGGAAGGACAAACTGGCCTGGAGCGTATTCAGAGGAGGTTCATGAGAATGGCCCCAGGAATGAAAAACTCAATATATAAGGAATGTTTCAGGACTCTGGGTTGATACTCGATGGAGTTTAGAAAGTTGAGGGGGGATCTAATTGAAACATTCAGAATACTGAATGGCCTGATGTAGCATTGTTCGGAGAGACGAGGAACCCAAGGGCAAAGCCTTAGAGTAAAAGGAAGACCCTTTAGAATGGAGATAAGGAGAAACATCTTCAACCAGAGAGTGGGGAATCGATGGAATTCACTGCCACAGAAGGATGGGGAGGCCTGGTCACTGAGTATATTTAAGATGGAGATAGATAGGTTCTTGAGTATTAAGGGGATCAAGGATTATGGGGAGAAAGCCAGAAGAATGGGGTTGAGAAACCTATCAGCCATGATTGAATGGTGGAGCAGACTCGATGGGCTGAATGGCCTAATTTCTGCTCCGATGTCTTATGGTCTTATAGTATAATTCTAATGGAGTGAAATTATTTGCATTAATTTATATCATTTCCACTGGTGGGATTTCAGGATTGAGAGTCGTTGTTTTACAAATACTATTCCAATGTTTTCTCTTTGACCACTAAATTACAATCCCATTTTGGGGAGGTTAAGGAGCCCTCAGTAAGGGAGACTTGAGTACATAAACACCACAGTCCAGAAGGTGATGGAACAGGAATGGAGTGAATGATCCACATTTTTATTTATTTATAGATCATCCAACAATGTGTTTCAAAGCAAAGTGCCCATGAATTGTACACCTCGAGCTCCCAATGGATTTGACTCACTCTGCCATTCGTTTTATGAGGACAGCATCTCACCCTCAAGCTCCCTGAGAAATTGTGACCTTTGTGCACTCATTATACTTTAAATTTAGAGAGTTATAGGGTCATAAGGCGCATCTGGTCAAGCACTTAAAATGCCCGGGTCTGGTAGGCTGTGGACCATCTATGAGTGAGTGGGATGAGTGTGGTTTGGTGTTTGTTGGTCGGCATAGACATAGTGGGCTGAAGGGCCTGTTCCTTTGCTTGCTCTGCTTCAAGGAAAACAAGCCCAGTCTATCCCCACAACAGACCTTCATTTCCAGATAACTGAAATAATTCCACAGAGGCCGGTATTCTGTCACCAAGTCCTTCTTTATTTACACGCACCCCCCCCCCACCTGAAACTTCTACCTCCTGCCAGCACTGTCCTTCCTTCAGCCATGTCTCAGTGATTATAACAATGTCATATTCCCACATCCTGACCAAACTCTGAGATCACCTACCTTACCACTCAGGCTCCTTGTACTAAAATAGATCCAATGCAGCTTCCCGGCCTTCCCATGTATTTGTCATGTCCACATCTTCTCTGTATTATGGCCTCGTCTCGTACTCCTCAATATCTGATTGAACCATGTTCTTACGTTTACATCTACTCTGTGCTCCACCCTCCTGCCAAATGAGTGTAAAACATTCCCTAACAGCATAAGCAAACCCCCCCCATCCCAGCGAGGATATTGAACCTATTCTGGTCCAGGGGAAACCCTGTACATGTCCCACTTACCCCACAACCTGTCCCATGGACAAGACTCCAAAACCCTCTCTCCTACACCGTCCCTTTACGCACACATTCACCTGACCTATTGTCTTATCCCTATATGCAGTGTGTGGCACCGGAACTAATCCAGAGATTACAACCTTAGGAGTCACCTCAGTAACCATAGTCCCTCTTTCTAATCATAACAAACTACAGAATAAACCACAAAAATAAGGACTTTACACTCTGTCTCCCTCCTGGTCCTACTCTGTGTCCTGAAAGCTGGTTCCTAAGCAGCCAATCACCCCACTATTTCCCTGTGGGACTTCTCCATCTCCTTAGTCAGAATGAAGTTTATTTTTCACTCTGGTCAGTGTAAGCTTCTCTCCGCACAGACTTTGCTCCGAGACCCTGACTCCCAGTGAATATCCCTACACTGTGGCTTTTCTGAGATCTCGCTCTCTGCTTT
The DNA here is from genome assembly GCF_047496795.1 of Chiloscyllium punctatum. NCBI lineage: Eukaryota > Metazoa > Chordata > Chondrichthyes > Orectolobiformes > Hemiscylliidae > Chiloscyllium > Chiloscyllium punctatum. The sequence goes on along the minus strand of NC_092763.1, from coordinate 84,119,512 downwards.
GTACCTGCTGCTGATACTGGGCTTCAGGTCATCCGTGTTAAAGACCTTATCAACTCTTAACCAAAGAAACACATATTCCCCTCTTCCCTTCTGTGAATTCCAAGCTGCTCCGAAATCTCTGAAACAGTTTCTCACTCAGGCTGTGCCTCACCCAGGCTGTGCCTCACTCTGGCTGTGCCTCACCCAGGCTGTGCCTCACCCAGGCTGTGTCTCACTCAGGCTGTGTCTCACTCAGGCTGTGTCTCACCCAGGCTGTGTCTCACTCTGGCTGTGTCTCACTCAGGCTGTGCCTCACCCAGGCTGTGCCTCACCCAGGCTGTGTCTCACTCTGGCTGTGCCTCACCCAGGCTGTGCCTCACCCAGGCTGTGCCTCACCCTGGCTGTGTCTCACTCAGGCTGTGCCTCACCCAGGCTGTGCCTCACCCAGGCTGTGTCTCACTCTGGCTGTGCCTCACCCAGGCTGTGCCTCACCCAGGCTGTGCCTCACCCTGGCTGTGCCTCACCCAGGCTGTGCCTCACTCAGGCTGTGCCTCACCCAGGCTGTGTCTCACTCTGGCTGTGTCTCACCCTGGCTGTGCCTCACCCAGGCTGTGCCTCACCCAGGCTGTGCCTCACCCTGGCTGTGCCTCACCCAGGCTGTGCCTCACTCAGGCTGTGTCTCACCCTGGCTGTGCCTCACCCAGGCTGTGTTTCACTCTGGCTGTGCCTCATCCAGGCTGTGTCTCACCCAGGCTGTGCCTCACCCTGGCTGTGTCTCACCCTGGCTGTGCCTCACCCAGGCTGTGTCTCACTCAGGCTGTGTCTCACTCAGGCTGTGCCTCACCCAGACTGTGCCTCACCCTGGCTGTGTCTCACCCTGGCTGTGCCTCACCCAGGCTGTGCCTCACCCAGGCTGTGTCTCACTCTGGCTGTGCCTCATCCAGGCTGTGCCTCACCCAGGCTGTGTCTCACCCAGGCTGTGTCTCACCCTGGCTGTGCCTCACCCAGGCTGTGTCTCACTCTGACTGTGTCTCACCCAGGCTGTGCCTCACCCTGGCTGTGTCTCACCCTGGCTGTGTCTCACCCAGGCTGTGTCTCACCCAGGCTGTGCCTCACTCAGGCTGTGTCTCACCCTGGCTGTGTCTCACCCTGGCTGTGTCTCACTCTGAGTGTGACCTCCTTCCTGATCACACAAAGTTTACTGTCACAGAAAGTTCGGGCTGTGAGGTTGCACAACAAATGTACTGAGAAGATTTGAGCCTCCAGTCTCTTTGGCCCAGGAGGGAACAATGAATACGGTGGATTGTCATTCCAACAGACAGTAAGCTGTTCTGAGAGATTATGGAAATGTACTTTTTTCCCTTCTCATTTAGTGTCTCTTGACTCTCTCTGTTTTAATCTAGTCTTTCTTGCTCTCTCTTTTTTTCTATTAATGGGCCTGACTTTTCTTGAATTCATGCAAATTCTTTTCCTGTTCCTCTGCGTCTGTCTCAATCATTAAGTTTCAGTTCTTTAGGCGATAGACTTGTGGGTCCCATCATTCACTAATGTCATGTTGTCCCTGCTGTTAGTAACTCATATTCCCATCAATTTACAGCAGACAGTTATTTGGAGCTTAAGGGACAGAATACATTCTTACTGTCTAAACACGGGGTGCCACACGCACGATTGATCATCATGGTGGTTGGAGCTGAGGTCCTCCAGAGGTTTTAATAGAATGGTGAGTACAAATAAAAGGTTGCTTGGTAAGTACTCACAGAAAATCTGTAAATAATAAAAATGTAGTGGGAGTAGTGTGAGACTAACATTGACCCTTGGGTGACAGTTGAGTTAACTTTGAAGAACTTTAGCTGATATTGTGGATGTCAGCCTTAATTCAGACCTTTGAATGAGAGATTTGTGAGTTCAAGTCTCACTGTGGAGACCTGGCGCAGGGTTTCTGGTTGGGACAGAGACACACAGTTCAGAACCAATTCAGAGTCCTGATACCATGTCCAGCAGTCAGGCACAGATCCTGAATTCCACAGGATTGGCCAAGTCTGGGGCTGGTGGTGGGCTTGGTAGCCAATAACTGGCAGTCAGCATGAGAAGAAAGTGAGGCAGATGGAAGTTGTGGGTTTGATTTAAATGGCAGGAAGAGGTGAGGAGGGGGAAGAGGAAGTGGCCACGTCCATGTGGCTGGGCTGCCCCTCTTGGAAGCTGTATGTTAAAAGTGAGGGGTTCTATTTGCAGAGTGCGGCAGGAGCTGTACAACCTGATAGCAGGTGCCTGGCTGGAGATGGGAGGAACTGGTTCTGGCTGCAGTGTGATACCCAGGCAGGAAGCTACCAGATCTTGTACCCCCACATCCCCCCCAGCATTCAGACCAGCTCCACAGTCAACAGCTACATCATACCCCGAAACATGAGCACAGGACAATCACACAGATAGGATCAAAACCCAAGCCCTCACACTGAGGACTCATATAGAGGCTGCATCTCATGGAGATAAGGTACTGACTCACAGTGAGCAGCGTGTCCTGGTCTCTCCCTCCCTGTTATCCTTGCAGGCTAAGGGAGTGTAGAGTGCAGATTTGAGTTGGTTGTTTGAAGGATTAGAGGGAACGCAGGAATGTTTCACCTAGAGGGTGGTGGCATTCACCTCCTGGTTCAGTGGTTGATGAAAACTGCACCTGGAGCTGCCCCGAGGAGCTGGCAGTTCCTGGTTCGAAACCAGGAGCTGGTCAATGGGATTCGGATGGAGAGTTAGTTTATCCAGGTAATAGCAGCCATGATGGGCTGAAGTCCTCCTTCTGTTGTGTAGGGTTTCAATAGCTCCAACAGGGATGTGCCACTCATCATTCTTGGGGAAGGGCTCTCATTGAACTCTGCTGATCACCATCTTTAAGATGTACGGGGATGGTCTGCTTTTTTCATTTTTTATGAACACATCTGAACAGATTTTGGATATAGCACTTAGGAATAAAGGAATCAAAGAATATGGGGACAACTAGGAACAGGCTATTGGGTTGGAAGATCAGCCATGATCCTAATGAATAGTGGCCAAGAGCAAATGGCCTAATTTTGCTCCTACTTTCTATATTTCTAGATTGCCTACAAACTTCTATGCCATTGATTGGTCAATGGTCATGATGGTACCAACGTGGGTAGACTGATTTGGGGCAGGGCTATTTTGTGGCCTCTAGTGATCCACTGCAGGAAAGTGTTGAGCCGATCACCAATATGGATGAATGTGCCAACTACTGAGGTGTCATCATTATCAGCATTGATCATCTTCAGCACTCCCCCTGTCCCTGACTAGCCCACTTCATGTGAGACCATAAGAGGAGATCTGTGGAGACATAGCTATGAATAAAGGTCACCATGCCTTTCCTGGGCGGGGTCTACTTTCAATTTTGATTGTGTACAATGATAAGGTCTAATTACAATGAAGACTTTGAGCCATGATCCCAGATCTACGAGTGTTCGTACTTTAATGGCCAAACTAGAGAAAGGATCATAGAGCCAAAAGTAGACCATTCAGTCCATTGAGCCTGCTCCACTATTCCAGCTCATGGCTGATCATTTACTTTAACACCATTTTCCTACATTGCCCTTACATGCCTTGATGACATTAATATCTCAAAACGCACTGGTCTCCGTATTGAACTGATTCAATGACTGAACCTACACAGCCCTCTGGGATAGAGTATTCCAAAGGGGAAGGAATGGATTTTAAATTGGGAATTTGAAAACACTCGGAATCTGTGTGCCACAAGGTGTTCTAAAAGAGCTGACTCATGAGGGAGAAGATGCATTGGTATCAATTTTCCAGAATTCCCAAGATTCTAGAAAACTTTCATCAGACCAGAAAGCAGCAAATATAACTGCTCTGCTCAAGAAAGGAGTGAAGCAAAAAACAGGAAATTCAGGAAGACTTCGCATGATGTCTGTCACAGGAACGGTGTTAGAATTGATCATTAAGGAGATTATATGCGGATTGTTGGAAAAACTCTCGGTAGTCAGGAAGAGTCAATATGGTTTCATGGAATGGAAATTGTGTTGAACCAAATGTTTAGAATTCTTTGCAGGATAACATGCACTGTGGATAAAGAGCTACTCAAGGTGTTGTCTTTAGATTTGCATTTAATGTGCCACAATAAGAGTTATTTTTGAAAATTAAAATTCATGTATAAGCAGTAACATACAGAGGAACCTCAATTATCCAGCATTCGGTTATCTGAATATCAGATAATCTGGCAAGATTGCAAGGTCCCAATGCTCGGCTAAACTACGTTATCCGGCATTCGATTACCTGGCATTCAATTAACCAAATGAAATACTCCCTAACGATGTCCTTTGGATAATCGAGGTTCCTCTGTATTTACATTGATAGAAGTTTGGCAGGCTAGGAAAAAACAAAGTATAAAGACATGATTTGGAAATGCTGGTGTTAGACTGAAGTGTACAAAGTTAAAAATCACACAACACCAAGTTATAATCCAACAGGTTTATTTGGAAGCACTAGCTTTCGGAGCACTGCACCTGATGAAGGAGCAGCACTCCAAAAGCTAGTGCTTCCAAATAAACCTGTTAGACTCTAACTTGGTGTTGTGTGATCTTTAACTATTTAGAAATGGATTTTTGTCTGATAGGCAGGATGAGGTGAGTAGCGATGATACTGAGCGGGTGGGCGAACATCTGTCTGATGAAGTATAATGTCGGAGAATGAGAAGTTGCTCACTGTCTCGGGAGGAATAACAAATCCTGAAATACTGAGGGGTTTGGGTGTTCCAGCACTTGAGTTGGAAAAAGCTGGGATGTAGGGACAGCTTAGAACCAAGAAGGTGATTGAGATGATGTCTTTTCTGGGTAAGGAGGTTATGTTTCAGTTAAACAGACATTGGTGAGACCACATCTTGAATACTGTGTACAGTTGTGGCCTCCTTATTTAAGGAAGATTGTAAATAGACTGGAGACAGTTCAGAAAGTTTCCTACTTAAATACCTGGAGTGATGGGATATTTTACAGATATTGAAAGGATTCAGAATTAGGGGACATCATTTTAAAACTGAAGGGTCACCTTTTTAGGACAGAGCTGAGGAGCATTTCTTTTCTCATAGAATCCCTACATTGTGGAAGTAGGCCATTCGACCCATTGAGCCCACACCAACCCTCTGAACCACATCCCACCCAATCCCTGTATCCCCATAGCTAACCCCTCCTAGCCTGCACAGGGAGAATGTGCAAACTCCATGCAGATAGTCACCCAAGGCTGGAATCAAACCTGGCACCGTGAGTCAGCAGTGTTAACCACTGAGCCACCATGCCATGGGGTTGTTTACATTTTAAACCAAGTAGGCTGATTGATTACTCAGAGTGACGCCCTGAGAAATTATCCAGAGAGTGGGCTGTTTTGTTGAGTTGAGGTAGGTGCAGTGTGTGTGTGTGTGTGTGTGTGCCTGTGTGTGTTTGTGTGTGTGTGTTTGTGTGTGTGTATGTGTTTGTGTGTGTGTGTGTATGTGTTTGTGTGTGTGTTTGTGTGTATGTGTGTGTGTGTTTGTGTGTGTGTGTGTGTGTTTGTGTGTATGTGTGTATGTGTGTGTGTGTTTGTGTGTGTGTGTTTGTGTGTGTATGTGTTTGTGTGTGTGTGTGTATGTGTTTGTGTGTGTGTTTGTGTGTATGTGTGTGTGTGTGTGTTTGTGTGTGTGTGTTTGTGTGTGTGTATGTGTGAGTGTATGTGTGTGTGTGTGTATGTGTGAGTGTATGTGTGTGTGTGTGTATGTGTGTGTGTGTGGGTGTGTGTATGTGTGTGTGTATGTGTGTGTATGTGTGTGTGTGTGTGTGTGTGTATACATTTCGTTCTCTCTGCCAAAGCCTTGGCTATTAGTGTCAAACACAATGTCCCTTTGGCAAAGCCATATTGACTTCACAAACTATGTAATGATTTTCAAAATATATTGCTACAACTTCCTTAATAAGTGACTGGGAAGGATAGGATTGGTTAGCTCAATTGACTGGATGGCTGATTTGCAATGCAAACACCAAAGTAACAAATTCAATTCCTCAATTGACTGAGATTACCATGAAGGCCCCACCTCAACCCTGCCCATCACCTGAGGCATGATAACCCTCAGATGAAACTCACCACCAGTCAACTCTCTAATGAGAGAATAGTCCTTTGGCCCTCTGGGATTATGGTGTCTTCACATTTATATAAGTGATTCCAGAATTTACTCAATGATAGATGTTTGGCTAACTGACTACAGTTTCCGTCCTTTCTTGAATAAAAGTTTTATGTTTGCAGCTTTCTGAGTTGCTGGGACCCTTCGAGATTCTAAGAGACTTTAATAGGTTACAGCCGATGTGCCCACCCTAACCAACAGGTCATCACCTCCAGGGGATTCGGCAGTGTTTAGTGTCATTCCTTTCCCTCGTCTCTGTTCTCGAGTGATAGTGGCCATTGTAATACCTCCTCCACTTTTTCCAGTTGATTTTCTAGTATTTTTGAGATGCTTCGCACTGTGAAGACAGATAGAAAATACTTGCTCAAAATATTTGCCATTTCCCAGTTTCTCATTATTAATGGCTGCTCTCATAGATACTGGTCTTTCCTGCACCTTCTTCTTCTGATGAACTGTTATCAATCCTGAACTTGATTCTTTCCAAGATCCACATCTGAATTCTGGATCATACAGTGTAGGGTGCTCCAGACCACCATGACATGTACCAGCTTCGCAGGAATACTCATTCATTCACGGAATGTGGGCACCCACATGGGATCAGGCTAGGTCAGCAGTTATTGCTTATCCCTGATCTCATTAAGAGTCACCCTCATTATTGTAGATCTGGAGTCACATGTAGTCCCAGATCAGAGAAGGATAGCAGATTTCCTTCTCTAAAAGGTGATGAGAGAGATAGATGACCTTTTACAAATCAATAGTGGTACATTGTACATCATTCCTTTAAAATTAGCTTTTTATTCCAGATGCAATTTCAATGCTTTCTGGACAACCTTCTTATAGCCCACAATCCCTGGGATATCGCAACATCTTTAAGTGTCCAATCTTGAATAGACCATTAGCTCCACTAATCCTAATCATATGATGGATGAAACCTCTATAGTTCATGCAGCACAGTGACTCAGTGGTTAGCATTGCTGCCTCACAGTGCCAGGGACCCGGGTTTGAGTCCAGCCTCAGGTGACCTGCTGTTTGAGTTTGCATATTCTCCCTGTGTCTGTGTGGGGAGTGCTCCGGTTTCCTCCAACAGTCCAAAGAGGTGCAAGCTAGGTGGATTGGCTGTGCTAAACTGTCCTGTTGTGTGCAGGCGAGGTGGGTTAGCTGTGGGGAGACAGAGATTGTGTGGGATGTTGTTTGGAGGGTTGGTGGGGACTAAATGGGCTGAATGTCTTACCTTCCATACAGGAGGGATTCTATGAAAATAACTGTGCATTCTTCATGACAGCAATGACTGATGGCCAACAGTGATATTGTGATGCTGTTTTGATTGATCTGTTCCAATGTGGATTCTGAGAGTACCCAGACAAACTGCAGACCAGCCATTCTCAAACAAATACGATTGACATTGACAGAAAGGCAGCAATGCAATGTGAAAACAATGTTTTATTGTTTGACTCATGATGATCGTTGATCGATGGTATGTACCAACTGTTCTGTTAGACCATTTCACTGAGAATAGTGAGGTGACAATGTGATACGGATAACTTTCCAGTTGGCACACATGACTTGGAACAGTTTGCCAATGAACTGCTGTCAGACACTATCCATTGTGTGTGCCAAACAGACTGAAATGAGTGCTCATCATGACAGCGATAGTTCCATGGCACAAATTCCTTCATTGTTATTAAGTGCTTTGAGAGGTTAGTCATGGTTTACAAGAACTCTAGCCTCCCTGCCTCAATCCCTTGCAATTCACCTATAATCACAACAACTTCACGGCACACACCATCTTCCTAGTCTTACACTCACCCCTGGAACAACTTGATGATAAGGATAGCTACATCAGGCCTACCTACTGACCACAGCTCCACCTTCAACACCATAACTGCAACCAAACTAATCTCCAAACTCTGAGACCTCGGCTTGGCTCTGCCCTCTGTAACTGGACCCTCAGCGTCTTGACCCCTAGACTGCAATCAGTGAGGATAGACAACTGCACCTCCTCCATGATAATCCTCAACACCAGCATCCAGAAAGGATGCATGCTCATCCCCCTACTGTATTCCCTATACACTCATGACTGTGTGGCCAAATTTCATCCAAACTCCATCTACAAGTTCGCTGACAACACATCTGTTGTAGGCCAGATCTCAAACAATGATGAGATAGAATGCAGGACACAGATAGAGTGCTTGGGTAGTGTGGTGCTAAAATAACAATCTCTACCTCAATGCCAGCAAAATGGAAGAGCTTGTCATTGACTTCAGGAAGTAGGGATGAGGGTACAGCCCTATCTACATCAATGGGCCTGAGGTGGAGGTGATCAGGTACCTGGGAATGATGATCACCAACAATCTGTCCTGGTCCACCTACATCAATGCAACAGTCAAGAAGGCACAATATCTCTACTTCCTCAGGACGCAAAGGAAATTCGGCATGTCCATAAAGACTCTTACCAGTTTTTACAGACACACCACAGAAAGCATTCTATCCGGGTGCATCACGGCTTGGTATGGCAGCTGCTGCAGAGAGTTGTGAACACAGCCGAGTTCATCACACAAACCAGCCTTCCATCCATTGACTCCATCTATATTTCTTGCTGCATTGGAAAGGCAATTCACCTAATCAAAGACCCCTCCCACCCTGGTTATAATCTCTTCCACCCTATCCCGTCAGGCAGAAGATACAAAAGCTTAAATACATAGACCAACAGATTCAAGAACAGCTTCTTCCCTACAGTTATAAGACTCCTGAACAGACTTCTCAAATTTCAAATTAATGTTGTTCTTGCTCTTTGTGCACCTTCTTTGCAACCGTAACATTGTATTCCTCACTCTGTTCTATTAATCTAATGCACTTTGTACAGTATGATCTGCCCATACTGCACACAAAACAAACTTTTCACTGTACCTAGGTGCATGTAGCAATAATAAATCAAATCCAATCAAAATTTAAAAGGTTAATCAAGCCACTATTTTAGTGGTGAACTCTGTAACATTTGCATCAATTTTTACTGTCTTTAATTCCAGGTGAAAAAGTAACAGGAATGCCTGCTCCACTATTCAATATGACCGTGGCTAATCTGATATTCCTCATATCCACTTTCCTGCATTTCTCCATATTCCGTGATTCTGATTTAAATACGTACAAGGACTTTGCCCCCACAGCTCTCTGTAGTAAGGAGTTACAAAGACTCACAACCCTCTGAGAGAAGAAATTCCTCCTCATCTTAACCCCATAGTGGTGCCCCTTTATTCTGAATCTGTGCCCTCTGGTTCTAGACTCTCCCATGAGGGGGAACAGCCTCTCAGCATTGACCCTGGCAAGTCCCTTAGGAATGCTCTAGGTTTCAATGAGATCGCCTCTCGTTCTTCTAAACTCAGTTGAGAGAGGGACCAGACTGGCAGCTTAATATTCCAGGATTTAGATGTTTCAGGTGAGTCAGAGAGAGATGTAAAAAAGTTTGTGAGAAGATTTGTAGCTCGAGTGCTCGTTGTTGTGGTTCTGTTCGCCGAGCTGGGAATTTGTGTTGCAGACGTTTCGTCCCCTGTCTAGGTGACATCCTCAGTGCTTGGGAGCCTCCTGTGAAGCACTTCTGTGCTGTTTCCTCCGGCATTTATAGTGGTTTGTCTCTGCCGCTTCCGGTTGTTGGTTCCAGCTGTCCGCTGCAGTGGTCGGTATATTGGGTCCAGGTCGATGTTCTTATTGATGAATGCCATGCCTCCAGGAATTCCCTGGCTGTTCTCTGTTTGGCTTGTCCTATAATAGTAGTGTTGTCCCAGTTGAATTCATGTTGCTTGTCATATGCGTGTGTGGATACTAAGGAAGCCACACACACAGCCCAAGTCCTGAACTACGAAAGCAACCACCCCAACACACACAAAACAAGTTGCATCAAGACACTGTTCAAAAGGGCCACAACACACTGCAGCACACCAGAATTGCAAAAAGAGGAAGAGGAACACCTATACAATGTATTCGCCAAAAACGGAAACCCGCGCAATTTCATCAACAGATGCCTAAGGGAAAGACAACGGAACGAGGACATGCCGCAACCCAAAGGACTAACCACACTACCATACATCAGGAGAATTTCTGAACTGACAGCCAGACTACTGCGACCACTAGGACTCGTAACAGCACACAAACCAACAGTCACGCTCAGACAACAACTCACCAGAACAAAGGACCCGATACCCAACATGAGCAAAACCAATGTAGTGTACAAAATCCCATGCAAGGACTGCAGAAAACACTACATCGGACAAACAGGAAGACAGTTAACGATCCGTATACACGAACACCAACTAGCCACGAAACGACACGACCAGCTATCCTTAGTAGCCACACACACAGACAACAAGCAACATGAATTCGACTGGGACAACACTTCCATTATAGGACAAGCCAAACAGAGAACAGCCAGGGAATTCCTAGAGGCATGGCACTCATCCACAGATTCAATCAATAAGTACATCGACCTGGACCCAATATACCGACCACTACAGCGGACAGCTGGAACTGACAACTGGAAGCGGCAGATACAAACCACTATAAATGCCAGAGGAAACAGCACAGAAACACTTCACAGGAGGCTCCCAAGCACTGAGGGTGTCACCTAGACAGGGGACAACACAAATTCCCAGCTCGGCAAATAGAACCACAACAACGAGATGGAGAAAAGATGGGAAAGTTGGGTCTCTGATAAGGGAGAATATCACAGCTGTCCTGAGGGAGGACATATTGGAGGGCTTATCCAGCAAGACATTGTGGGAAGAGTTCAGGAATTGGAAGGTGGCAATCACTTTGATGGGATTGTACTACAACTGTCAGCAGACAATAGAGGAACAGAAATGTGGACAGATTATGGAAAAATGTGAAAATAATAGAGTTGTTGTGTTGTGTGATTTTAACTCCCCCTATAGTAACTGAGACTCCCAAAGAGCTTGGATGGGAGGGAATTTGTCATGTGTGTCCAGGATGGACATTTTGAAACAATATGTCACTAGTTCAATGAGGGAAGGGGCCCTACTAGACCTGGTGATGAGGAAGGAGCTTTGTGAGTTGATCGAGGTTTCAATGGGGCAGCATTTCAGGAATAGTGACCTTAATCTGTAACTTTAATTGACTTATGGATAAAAGTAAGAGTGGTCCTCAGGTGAAAGTACTGGAAGTTAGTACTTCATCAGGACTGATGAAGGGCTTATGCCCGAAATGTCAACTCACCTGCTCCTTGGATGCTGCCTGACCTGCTGCGCTTTTCCAGCAACACATTCTCAACTCTGATCTCCAGCATCTGCAGACCTCACTTTCTCCTAAACTGGGGAAAACTAACTACCACAACACTAGGCAGGTTAGATTAGATTACATTACAGTGTGGAAACAGTCACTTTGGCCCAACAAGTCCACACCCACCCACCGAAGCGCAACCCACCCATACCCTTACATTTACCCCTTACCCAACACTATGGGCAATTTAGTATGGCCAATTCACCTGACCTGCACATCTTTGGACTGTGGGAGGAAACCGGAGCACCCGGAGGAAACCCACGCAGACACGGGGAGAATGTGCAAACTCCACACAGACAGTCGCCTGAGGTGGGAATTGAACCTGGGACCCTGGTGCTGTGAGGCAGCAGTGCTAACCACTGTACCACCGTGCCGCCCAAACCATGTATTGAGCAATGTAGATTGAATTGGGTTGTTTGAGGGTAAATCCAAATCTAGAATGTGGAATCTTTTAGAGGCCAATTGATTAGAGTTCAGGACAAACATGTTCCTGTGAAGATGAAGGATAAGGTTGGCAAAATTCGGAAACACTGAATGACAGGAGAAATTGAGAGCATTGTCAAAAAGAAAAAGGAGGCATACGTAAAGTTGAGAAAACTGAAGACAGACAGTGCCCCCGAAGAATACAAAGACAGCAGGAAAGAACTCAAACAAGGGATTAGGATAGCTAAAACAGGATTGAGGAAAATCCCAAGGCAGTTTATACATATATCAGGAGCAAGAGGGTTCCTAGGGTAAGGGTTGGTCCATTCGAAAACAAGACATGGAGCTGCCAGCGTTGGACTGGGATGGACAGTCAGAAGTCACACAACATCAGGTTATAGTCCAACAGGTTTATTTACAATCACAAGCTTCTGGTGCACTGCTCCTTTGTCAGGTTAAGTGGAGGGAAGCACACAGGCTCAGAATATATAGGCAGAGATAATGGCATGATGATTCTGGGTAATTAAGAGTTTCAATGGCTCAAAAACAAAGGAGGGCATTTATGTGTGAAGTCAGAGGAGGTTGGTGAGGCCCTTAATGAATATTTGCTTCGGTAATCACAAAGGAGAAGGACAAGGTGAATAGGGAGTTTCGGGAGAGGTATGTTAATATTTAGGGGATGTCAGTATAAAAAAGGAGGAAGTATTGAGGGTTTTGAAAAGTTTTGAGGTAGACAACCACCACAACCTGATGGGAACAGATAGTTGGAATATTTTTCCCAGGGTAGAAATGTCAATTGATAGAAACCGAGATTACTGGATAGACTCAGCAGGTTTGGCAGCATCTGTGGAGAGAAAGCCGAGTTAACGTTTCAATTCCAGTGACCCTTCCTCAGAACACTGAAGAAATTCTGAGAGAGGGTCACTTGACCCAAAATGTTAACTCTGCTTTCTCTGCACAGATGCTGCCCGACCTGCTGAGCTTTTCCAGCAATTTCTGTTTCTGTCTCTGACTAACAACATCTGCAATACTGTCAGTTTTTATTTAGAAATGTCAATTACTGGGGGACAGAAGTTTAAGATAAAAAGGGGCAAGTTTAAAGGAGATGTGAGAAGCAGTTTTGTTGAGACAAGTGCTCAGAATGCACTGCCTGAGGAGCAGTTGGAGGTGGATACAATACCAATTTTTCAGCAGCATCTTGACAGATATATGAATATAGAGAGAGAATACAGGAATATGGATAGTATAAAGGCAAAAAGCTTTAGTTTCGAAAGGCATCGTGTTTCAGTGCCATCTTGGTGGGCAGAAGGGCCTGTTCCTGTGCAGTACTGCTCTTTGTTCTTTGATTTGCTCTTCAGTGAGTACAGCTCCAACCATTTTTGCCTTTGCTCATAAGACAACCCCTCCATACCGGGGATTCCCTATTGAGTTATACCTTACAGAAGGGAAATACTCAGCCGACAGTGCTGGTGTTAGCTCTTCAATGAGGGGGCTGTTGTCAATTTCTGAATCTCCTGTCCTTTCTTTCCAGCACCATTTACAGTACCTCAGATACTGAACCAGTCCATGTACAAATGCAGCAAGATCCGGACAATATCCAGGCTTGTGCTAAAACATGGTGAGTAAAGTACGTGCAACACCAACCCCAGTCAATGACTATTTCACCAAGAGAGAACCTGATCATCATCCCTTGACATTCAGTCGCATTACCATGATTAGATCTCCCACTATCAACATCCTGCTCATTACCACTGAACAGAAATTGATATGGACAGTGGGCTTGGTGACGTTGTGCAATGATAACAGCTTCTCTCTCAATGTTGGTAAAACTAAAGAGCTGATCATTGACTTCAGGAAGAAAAAGGAGAACACACCCCCATCTACACCAACACAGCAGATGGGGAGTCATGTTCCTCGGAGTGACGATAACTGACAACCTGTCCTGGCCTTCCCACATAGATGTGATGGTCAAAAAGGTACAACAACACCTCTTCTACCTCAGGCGACTCAGGGAATTTCGAATGTCCGTAAGGACCCTCACTCACATTTACAGATGCACCATTGAGAGTATACTGTCCGGGTGTATAACAGCCTCGTACAACAACTGCTCTGCCCAGGACCGTAAGAACCTCCAGAAGGTGGTGTGCACAGCCCAGACCATCACAGGGACAAACCTCTCATCCACAGACTCCATTTACACAGCTCACTGCCGGAGAAAGGCTGCCAACATCATCAAAGACCCCTCCCACCCGAGGAATGCTCTCCTCCAACCTCTTCTGTCAGGCAGAAGATAAAGAAGCTTTAACACATGCACCAACAGGTTCACGAACAACTTCTTCCCAGCTCTTATTGGACTGATGAGTGCACTCTCGAACTTCAAATAATGCTGATCTTGCTAATGTTGATCTTGCCTAGCCCAGGTCCTGTGAGATGCATTCCTGTATGTCTCTGTCTAGCTTTTTACACCCACGATCTGTATGTCCTTGCTTACAATGATCTACCTGGACTAATTGTGAACAAAGCTTTTCACTGTACTTTAGGTACACATGACAATAAACCAATCAAATTAAATCAAATATAAATATATTGACTACAAGAGCTGGTCAAAAGCTAGGAATTGTGAAACAATTAACTCACCTCCTGCCTCTCCAAAGTTGGTCCATTAGCTACAAGACACAACCCAGGAGTGTGATGGAATATTCCCCACTTGCCTGGATGAGGGCAGCTCCGACAAAACTCAAGAAGCTTGACACTATCCAGGACAAAACAGCTGCTTGATTGGCACCACATCCACAAATGTCCACTCCCTCCACCACCAATGCTCAGTCACAGTGCTGTGTACTATCCACAAGGTGCACACTGCAGGAATTCACCAAGTAGCCTTTGCTTGTACCTTCCAAATCCGCAACCACTTTTATATAGAAGAATAAGGGCAGCAGATACATGGGAACATCACCCCCTGCAAGTTCCCCTCCAAGCCACTCCCCATCCTGACTTGGGAATATATCACCGTTCCTTCAGTGTCGCTGGGTCAGAATCCTGGAATTCCCTCCCTTAGGGCATTGTGGGTCAATCCACAGCATATGGACTGGAGTGGTTCAAGAAGGCAGCTCATCCCCACCTTCTCAAGGGGCAACTAGGGATGGGCAAAAAATACTGGGCTCAGCCAGTGATGCTCACGTCCCATAAGTGAATTCAGAAAAAGAATTATGTCCCCTTACATTTTTAGTTCATTATTTTGATCATTCCGAAATCAGTCTGGGAAAGAGAACATTTCTGCAAAGTTGCTTGTCTCGAAATTACATTAAGGTGGTTACCTAGGAAACTACAGTGCTAGCATTCATTAATCCTTTAATTTCATTCTTCAAAATGTTAGCAAAATATGGACGGAATGGTGCAGAAGAATAATTAGGTGCAATGCAGTGAAGAAGTACTAAATACACAGTTTCAAAATCTAATAACACTTTATGAAATGTATCCACTTACTGTGCCTATTTTCTGCTGACAAAATGCAATTCGTTTCATAAACAAAACAGTAGGACAGAAACAGGCAGCTTGAGCAGCGATTTGAATCCAACTATGACCCGAGTCACTGATTCAGTTAGGAATGCATTTAGTTAATGATGGAGGCCTTACATTTATTTGCTTCAGCAAGTACATTAGCGTTCAGGCCTAGGGAGTAACTGTTTGCAGGATCTGCAATTTTAACACAAGTATTAACCTTTTTTTAAAGTGCTCACTAGCCACACATAATACCAGGCAGGGAAATTCAGTACTGGCACAAGGTGGACTCATAGCTGCGAGGATCATAGAACGTTTAACATTGTCTAAAGAAACTACCCATGTGTCATTAAAAAAACAAATAAGAGAAGCTCTATTAAAATGTTCACTCCACTGAGTCTACTCTGCCATTTAATGAGATCTTATGCGGAAAGTCAGGAGGCATGGGATAGTCACCTCACTTTAGGAAAGATGTGGAAGCTTTGGAGAGGGTGCAGAGGAGATTTACCAGGATGTTGCCTGGAATGGAGAATAGGTCATACGAGGATAGGTTGAGAGTGCTAGGCCTTTTCTCATTGGAACGGCAAAGGATGAGGGGTGACTTGATAGAGGTTTATAAGATGATCAGAGGAATAGATCGAGTAGACAGACAGAGACTTTTTCCCCAGGTACAACAGAGTGTTACAAGGGGACATAAATTTAAGGTGAAGGGTGGAAGGTATAGGGGGGATGTCAGGGGTAGGTTCTTTACCCAGAGAGTGGTGGGGGTATGGAATGTGCTGCCTGTGGGAGTGGCAGAGTCAGAATCATTGGCGACCTTTAAGCGGCAATTGGATAGGTACATGGATGGGTGCTTAAGCTAGGACAAATGTTCGGCACAACATCGTGGGCCGAAGGGCCTGTTCTGTGCTGTATTGTTCTATGTTCTATGTTCTATCATCTTCCACATCAACACCACTTCTAATCCCATCCCATATTGCTTTAATTGACACAGTGCACAATATTCATCTCTCGGAAGTTGTGGAGGGTGGTACAATTACAACATTTAAAAAGTATTTGGATGAGTATATGAATAGGAAGAGTTTAGTGGGATGTGGGCCAAATGCTGACAAATGGGACGAGATTAATTTAAGATATCTAGTTGGCATGGACAAGTTGAACTGAAGGATCTGTTTCCATGCTGCACAACTCTATTGCTCTAACACTCTATGAATCTCTCTTGAGTATGCCTAATGTCTAAGCATTCACTGCTCTCTGGGAAAGAAAAACCAGCAGCTCTTGATCGCCTGACTGAAGACGATTGAATGGCGGAGTGGACTCGATGGGCCGAATGGCCTTACTTCCACTCCTATGTCTTATGGTCTTATGGTCTTATGATTGTACTTACCTCAACAATCAATGCATGGAGGACTGCATGCCAAGGAAGTGAATCCAGGAGTTCCCCAAACGGAAATCTTGGGTGACCTGGGAAATCCACTGCCTACCGAAGACCAGGCGTGCAGCATTCAAGTTGGATGACCGATAGAGAAAATCCAGATGTGACCTACACAAAGCCATCATATATGCCAAGAGGCAGGAGCAGACCACGTTAGAGACCCAAACCAACCTTTCGTCACCCAACGCCTGTGGCTAGGCCTACACATCATGGGATACAAAATGAAGCAGAATAAAATAACAGACAGAAACACATCCCTTCCTGATGTGCTCAATGTTTTCAATGCTGGGTTTGAGCGGAATGTCAATAGCGTGGTCTCACCTCCCTGACAGCCCCAGATGCACCTGATCCCACGGTCACTGCTGCAGACGTCAGATTGGTCTTCCTGGAAGACAATCCAAGGTAAAGGATGGGTCCTGATGGAGTCCCCAGCCTGGCACTCGGATCCTGTGCGGACCAACTGGCGGAGATAGTCAATGTCTCCCTCCCACAAGCCAAAGTCCCCTCCTGCTTCAAGGGGGCCACCATCATCCCCATACCTAAGAAAGCACATGCAACGTGCCTTAATGCCGACTGCTCAGTGGCTCTGACCTCAATAACCCTGAAGTGCTCCAAGAGGCTAGTCATGGCCCACATCAACCCCACTCTCCCAGCCGGCCTTACTCCCCTGCAGGTGGCCTACCGACGTAACAGATTCACAGAGGACACCATTTCTCGAGCACTGCACTCATCCCCGCAACATCTGGATAACAGGCACACCTACGTCAGACATCCGCTCATCGGCTACCACCCCACCTTCAACACCATCATCCACTCCTAGATTGATCTCAAAACTCCGAGACTGTGGTCTCAGGTCTGCACTCTGCAACTGGATCCTCAGCTTCACTCTGTCGGAGCTCCCTATGATCTGTCTGTCCTTGTTTGCTGTGATCTGCCTGTACTGCTCACAAAACAAAACCTTGCACTGTACGCAGGTACATGTGACAATGGGTAAGTGAGTTGACAAACACATGCAGCTGTACTTGCTGTCTGTGAAGCTACCTCAGTGTGATGTCTCCCCAGGTGACCTGATGAGGGGAAGGCCAGCTGGGATGCCTGGGAAAAAGCCAGCAGCAGGGATTGGGGGGTGGGGTGGTGGGTGGGGGGGGGGGGGGTGGGGTGGTGGATTTGAATGTGGAATTGAGACCATAAAGTAGAGGAGCTGAATTACACCCTGCATAGAAACATTGAATCATGGTAGTGCAGAAAGAGGCCATTCAGTCCATTAAGTTGATACTGACCGTCTGAAAAGCATCCCACCAGACCTGCCCTATTTCTATCAGCCCACATTTACTATGGCTAAGACACCTCGCATGCCCATCCCCAGGCACCACAGGGTTGTTTACCATGGCTAATTCCCCTAATTCAGCCCATGGAGTCCACTCCACTACTCAATCATGGCTAGTATATTTCTCAGCCCCATACTCCTGCCTCCTCCCCATACCCTTTGATCTCCTTACCAAGTAAGAATCTATTTAACTCTGTATCACTCAGTGACTTGGCCTCCACAGCCCTCTGCAACAACATGTTCCACAGAGTCCCCACCCTCTGGCTGAAGAAATTCCCCCTCACCTCAGTTCTAAAGGGTCGTCCCTTCACTCTGAGGCTGTGCCTTCGGGTCCTAGTCCCTCCTCCTGGTGAAAACATCTTCTCCATGTTCACTCTATCCAGACCTCTCAGTGTTCTCTAAGTTTCAATCAGATCCCCCTCATCCATCTAAACCTCATCGAGTACAGACCCAGAGCCCTCAACCGCTCCTCGTATGACAAGCCCTTCATCCACGAGATCTTTCTTGTAAACTTCCAATGGACCCCCTCCAAGGCCAATACATCCTTCCTAAGATATGAGGCCCAAAACTGCTCACAGTAATCCAAATGTAGTCTGACCTGAGCTTATACAGCCTCAGCAGGACAACTCTGCTTGTGTTCTAGCCCTCTCAAAATGAATGCCAACACTACGGTTACCTTCCTAACTGTCAAACGAGCCTGCATGGTTTCTGAAGCCTTACACCTCTATTCTTCCTGCCAAAGTGCATAACCTCACATTTCCCTTGAGTGTATTCCATCTGCCACTTCTTTGCCCCTCGTCCAAGTCTTCCTGCTTCCTCAACATTCCCTGACCCTCCAACGATCTTTGTATCATCTATAAACATTGCAACATTGCCCTCAGTTCCTTCATCCAGATTGTTACCGTGAATGTTAGTGGTGTCACTCGTCACCAGCTGCCTTCCTGAAACAGACCCCTTTACCCTGACTCCCTGCCTTTTGCCAGTCAGCCAATCCTCTATCCATGCCAGTACCTTGCCCCGAACACCATGGACTCTTGCCGAGATATTTACCAGAGGTGCTGTGGCCCCTCCCCTACACTGGGGAAACATGACAAAGACCTTGAGTGAAGCAGCAACCATTTATAAACAAATCTACATGGGTAAAGGATCCCACAGAACTGCATGTACATCTATTCAGCTGCTATCTGAGAATCTGACCTGAACAATGAGGTCGGTGTTGGAGATTGGCAGCTGACATCACGGGGCAAGTTACTCCCAGGCAGAAGAGAGTGGATGGGATGGCATCTGAGGAGTGGATGGTTATCACAGGAGACTGCAGGGTATCTAAGGAGGCCTGCAGAGGTGTCTGCAGGGACGTGACAAAGAGTCCGAGAGGGAAACTGTAGGAATAGGCACCACCCCAGAGCTGCACAGCCTGAGTATCTTACTGGATTTGTAATCAGGTCCTCGAAGCTCCCTGTGTCTCTCTCTAGCTGTCCCTCTCTCCCTGTGTCTCTCTCTATCTGTCCCTCTCTCCCTGTGTCTCTCTCTCTCTCTCTCTCTCCCTGTGTCTCTCTCTGTGTGTCTCTCAAGTTCAGCTCAAAGGTGCCACCTCAGACATGAGGGAAATGAAGCTATTCCATTGCTCACAACTGACATATCAGAGACACACAGAGCGAGAGACAGATAGAGAGAGACACAGAGAGAGAGAGAGAGAGAGAGACAGGGAGAGAGAGAGACAGAGAGAGAGACAGATAGAGACAGACCGATAGAGAGAGAGACACAGAGAGAGACAGAGAGAGAGAGAGAGACACAGGAAGAGAGAGACAGAGAGAGAAAGACACAGAGAGAGAGACAGAGAGACACACACAGGGAGAGAGAGACACAGAGAGAGACATAGGAAGAGAGAGACACAGAGAGAGAGAGACAGACAAAGGGAGAAAGACAGAGAGAGACATAGAGAGAGCGACAGATAGAGAAAGACAGAGAGAGAGAGACAAAGAGAGATACATAGAGAGAGACACAGAGAGAGAGACAGAGAGAAACAGATAGAGAGAGACACAGGGAGAGAGAGACAGATAGAGAGACAGAGAGACACAGGGAGAGAGAGAGACAGATGGAGAGACAGAGAGAGACACAGGGAGAGAGACAGATAAAGAGACAGAGAGACACAGGGAGTGAGACAGATAGAGAGAGACACAGAGAGAGACAGATAGAGAGACACAGAGAGAGACACAGATAGAGAGACAGATAGAGAGAGACACACAAGAAGAGAGAGAGACATAGAGAGACACAGAGAGAGAAACGGATAGAGAGACACAGGGAGAGAGACATCAAGAGACAGAGAGAGAGAGAAACAGATAGAGAGAGAGACACTGGGAGAGAAACAGATAGAGAGAGAGAGACAGAGAGAGAGAGAAACAGGGAGAGAGACATCGAGCGAGACACAATGAGAGAAACAGATAGAGAGAGACACAGGGAGAGTCACAGGGAGAGAAACAGATAGAAAGAGACACAGGGAGAGAGACATCGAGAGAGACACAGGGTTAGAGACAGATAGAGAGACACAGAGAGAGAAACAGATAGAGAGAGACACAGGGCGAGAGAGAGAGAGACACACACACACATAGACACAGAAAGAGGGAAGTAGAGAGAGAAAGGGAGACAGAGATGTAGGGAAAGCCACTGAGAGAGACACAGAGACGCAGAGGGAGACGCAGGAAGAGAGATACAAGGGGAGAGAGAGAGAGAGATACAGGGAGAGAGACAGAGAGAGAAAACCAGAGAGAGGCACAGGGAGAAACACAGAGAGAGAGAGAGACAGGGAGAGAAACACAGCAACAGAGACACAGAGAGAGGGACACAGGGAGATAAAGAGAGAGACACAGAGATAGAGACAGAGAGAGAGAATGAGAAAGAAGACAGAAACAGCTGGAGGGAGCCAAGTACACAATGTGGGATAAGAGACTACTGATAGGCAGGTTATAAACATGAGTCTTTTCATTCAGAATTTGTAAATGGAGTTCAATAGAATGTGGGTGAAAGAACATAATATAAAAATCCTTTACAAGCAAAGAGTAACTTCATTGAAATCTTAATGTAAAAGACATTAAATATTTACATTTGTCATAAATTTGTAATATAAATGGTAAGTGGAATAATCGCTGGGACTAGTTTCAATCTCCCACAGGGATGGCTCAGAGAGAGATTTTCATCCTCCTTCATTTTCCCATACTGAGTGAGATTTCAGTGCTGCCGCCCGAGATTCAGATACTGAGGGAAAATATTGTCTTCCAAAAGTTATCATTGCAAAGAATACCAGGAGATTGTAGGACCAGTCTGAAACAAGGAATTAAGAGGGCTATAAGGAATCATGAACTATCTTTAGCAAACTGGGTTAAGGAAAATCCCAGACCTTTTATTCATTTATAAGGAGCAAGTGGGTAACGAGAATAAGGGTTTAGCCACTCAAGGACAAAGGAGGAATGTTATGCATAGAATCAAAGAAAATGGGTGAGATTCTTAATGAGTACTTTACATTGGATTCACTGAGGAGAAGGACATGACAGATGTTGAGGTTAGGGACAGATATTTGATTACTCTAGGTCAAGTCAGCATAAGGACAGTTGGGTATTCTAAAAGACCTTAAGGTGGACAAGTCCCCTGGTCTGGATGGGATCTATCCCAGGTTACTGAGGGAAACGAGAGTGGAAATAGATGGGGCCTTAACAGATATCTTTGCATATTCCTGATGAAGGTCTTATGCCTGAAACATCGATTCCCCTGCTCCTCGGATGCTGCCTGACCTGCTGTGCTTTTCCAGCACCACACTCTCGACTCTGATCTCCAGCATCTGCAGTCCTCAGTTTCTCCTCCCAGATATCTTTGCAGCATCCTTGAACATGGGTGAGGTCCTGGAGGACTGGAGAATTGTTAATGTTGTCCCCTTGTTTAAAATGGTAGCAGGGGTAAGCCAGGCAATTATAGGCCGGTGTGCCTGACATTGTGGTAGGGAAGCTGCTGGAAAAGATACTGAGGGACAGGATCTATTCCCATTTGGAAGAAAATGGGCTTATTAGTGTTGACAACATGGTTTTATGCAGGAAGTTTCATGTCTTACCAACTGAACAGAATTCTTTGAGGAAGTGACAAAGTTGATTGATGACGGAAGAGCTGTAGATGTCATATATATGGACTTCAGTAAGGCGTTTGATAAAGTTCCCCATGATAGGCTGATGGAGAAACTGAAATTACATGGAGTCCAGGGTGTACTAGCGAGATGGATAGAGAACTGGCTGGGCAGCAGGGGACAGAGAATAATAGTGGAAGGGAGTTTCTCAAAATGGAGAACTGTGACCAGTGATGTTCCACAGGGATCCGTGCTGGGACCACTGCTGTTTGTGGTGTACATGAATGATTTGGAGGAAGGTATGGCTGGTCTAATTAGCAAGTTTGCAAGTACTTCATACAGAGGGTGGTGGGCATTTGGAACACGTTGCCAGCAGAAGTGGTAGAGGTAGGCACGGTAGATACATTTAAGATGCGTCTGAATAAATGCATGAGTAGGTGGGAAGTAGAGGGATACAGATGCTTAGGAATTGACCGACAGGTTTAAACAGTACATTTGAAATGGCTCAGGCTTAGAGGGCCGAAGGGCTTGTTCTTGGGCTGTAAATTTTCTTTGTTCTTTGTTCTATGACACTAAGATTGGTGGAGTAGCAGACAGTGAAGGGGACTATCAGAGAATGCAGCAGAATATAGATAGATTGGAGAGTTGGGCAGAGAAATGGCAAATGGAGTTCAATCTGGGCAAATGCAAGGTGATATATTTTGGAAGATCCAGTTCAAGTCCTGGGAAAAATTGACATACAGAGAGATCTGGGTGTTCAGGTCCATTGTTCCCTGAAGGTGGCAAAGCAGGTCAATAGAGTGGTCAAGAAGGCATACGGCATGCTTTCCTTCATCGGATGGGGTATTGAGTACAATAGTTGGCAGGTCACGTTACAGTTGTATAAGACTTTCGTTCGGCCACATTGAAATACTGTGTACAGTTCTGGTCGCCACATTACCAAAAGGATGTGGATGCTTTGGAGAGGAGGTTCACCAGGATGTTGCCTGGTACAGAGGGTGCTAGCTATGAAGAGAGGTTGAGTAGATGAGGATTATTTTCATTATAAAGATGGAGGTTGAGGGGGGATCCTGATTGAGGTTTACAAAATCATGAGAGTAATTGACAGGGTGGATAGCAAGAAGCTTTTTCCCAGAGTGGGGGACTCAATTACTAGGGGTCACGAGTTCAAAGTGAGAGGGGAAACGTTGAAGGGAGATATGCGTGGAAAGCTCTTTATGCAGAGGCTGGTAGGTGCCTGTAACATGTTCCCAGTGGAGGTGGTAGAGGCAGGCATGATAGGGTCAGTTATGATGTATCTAGACAGATACATGAATGGGCAGGGAGCAAAGGGATACAGATCTTTGGAAAATAGGCAGCAGGTTTAGGTAGAGGATCCAGATCAATGCCAGCTTGGAGGGCCGAAGGGCCTGTTCCTGTGCTGTAATGTTCCTTGTTCTTTGTTGTTCTTTATCATTTCTGGAGAAACTCAGCAGATCTGGCAGCACCTGTGGAGACAGAAACAGAGTTAATGTTTTGAGTCTGGTGACCCTTCAACAAGAAATTCCAAAGGGACTGTAAACTGGCAGCTAACACAATGTAGTAAACTCCTCCTTAAATCCCAGGGATACTGGTTAGCGTTACAGTCATGTCCCTGTGTATCTGTCTAACATCCCAGTGCTTTTTCATTAATTAACAATGTGTTAATGCAGCTTAATAGAATGTGCATAAAACCATCGTTGTGACACAATGTTTAAGTGCTTGAGGTAAGCGGAATGCAATAGTAATGCAACGTTATATTGAATATTTATTTACTCAGTAAAGTACTGTTAGTAATCTGGCTGCTGTTCAAATGTTAACTTGTTATAAAGAAAATATAAAATCTTGAACTTCTTGTAACCTCGGGAAGTCTCAATGTTTTTACAGGCAACGATGTGCTTCTGAAGTCTAGTCACCGTCATTATTGTGAAAGCCCAGCAGCTAATTTTGCACAAAATAAGATCCCAAAAGCTGAATTTGGTCCAACACACCCATGCTGGCCCTTTGAAAGAGTTATTCAATTAGTTTCCCACTCCCCCCAGTTTTATTCTTACCCCAAAGCCCTGCAAAATTCATCATTCTGGTTGTATATCCAATTCTCTTTCTCAAGTTACTATTGAATCTGCACCTCTCACCTTTAGAGGCAGTACCTTCCAAATCACAACAACTCACTGTGCAAACAAGTTCTCCTGTTCTCTGCACTTCCCTTTGTTTATGTGTTTTTACCAATTCATTTAACTCTAAATCCCTCCATTCCCACTGATGCACCTTTGTCTGCTTGTCCCCATCCACTCCAAAAAAAACCTTTCTTAATTTTAAACAGTTCTATAAAATTGTCCCCCGACCTCTGTTTCCAGGAACACAATATCAGTTCTTCCTATGTCTCTTCTGGAATTTCCATGCTGTACCCAAAACTGTGAGTTTCTTGCAGGTGCTCTGGTTTCCTCCCACAGTCCAAAGCAGGTTAGGGTGGATTGCCCATGTTAAATTGCCCATAGTGTCCAGCGATGTGTAGGCTAGGTAGGCTAGCCACAGGAAATACAGGATTACAGGTATAGGGTATGTGGGTGAATCTGGGGAGGGGGGATGCTCTCAGGAGGGTCAGTACGGACTCGATGGGCTGGACTGTCTGTTTCCACACTGTAGGGATTCTATGATTCCATCATCAACAATTTACTAAACTGTCACTCAGCTGTTACATTATATCTCCTTTCTAGTGCAGTTTAGTCCCTGATGCCTTTCCAATACAGGAGTGAAAAACAGGTCAAAAGAGATCATAAAACATAATTCTGAAGATGCAGGCATCATTGACATGGTTAATATGCTTTTCCCAACTGCAACAATCCTGAATATGTGCTGATTCATTCACTGCGCTCCCCACACTTATCCAGTTCTCTCTTCTATGATTGATTGTGCAGTTGGGAACCATTTTGTGAATATTGCTACCATATCCTTCCTCTTTCAATTATACTTTTCTATATTAAACGTTCTTGAATGTGGCAGTTATGACTCAGTTATACAGTCACAGAGTCCTACAACACAGAAACAGATCCTTCAGTCCAACTCTTTCACACCAACCAAGTATCTCAACTGAACGAGTCCCATTTGGCTGCTTTTGGCCCAAATCCCTCCAAACTTTTCCTATTCATGTACCTGTCCAAATGTCCTTTAAATGTTGTAACTGTACTTGCATCTACCACTTCCTCGGGCAGTTTATTCCACAGACGTACCACCCTCCTTGCGAAACAGTTGCCCCTCAGGTTCCTTTAACTCTTTCTCCCCTCACCTTAAATCAATGCCCACCAATTTTGAACTCCCCTACTCTGGGAAAAGACCTTTGCTATTCATCTTATCTGGGTCCCTCATGATTTTATAAACCTCTATGAGGTGACTCCTCAATCTCCAATACTCCAGTGAAAGAGGCCCCAGGCTCTCCTTATAACCCAAACCCACCAGTCCTGGTAGTATCTTTATAAATCTTTTCTGAACCCTTTCCAAATTAATAATATCCTTCCTAAAGCAGGACAACCAGAACTGAACATAGTACTCCAAAGGGGCCTCACCAACATCCTATACAACCACAACATGGCATCCCAATTCCGATACCAAATGGTCTGAGCAATGAGGGCGAGTGTGCCAAACTGCCTTCGTAACTACCCGAGGTGAAATTGAGGACTGCAGATGCTGGGGATCAGAATCAAGGTTAGAGTGGTGCTGGACAAGCACTGTAGGTCAGGCAACATCCGAAGACCAGGAAAAGCGACGTTTCCAGCAAAAGCCCTTCCTGATGAGGGCTTTTTCTCATGAGAGTGAAGAGCTGGGCTGAGGAGTGGCAGATGGAGGTCAACCCTGTCAAGTGTGAGGTTGTCCATTTTGGAAGAACAAATAAGAATGCGGAATACAGGGTTAACGGTAGGGTTCTTAGTAAGGTGGAGGAGCAGAGGGATCTTGGGGTCTATGTTCATAGATCTTTGAAAGTTGCCACTCAGGTGGATAGAGCTTGTAAGAAGGCCTATGGTGTATTAGCATTCATTAGCAGAGGGATTGAATTCAAGAGTCGTGAGGTGATGTTGCAGCTGTACAGGACCTTGGTAAGGCCACATTTGGAGTACTGTGTGCCGTTGTGGTTGCCTCACTTTGGGAAAGATGTGGAAGCTGGAGAGGGTGCAGAGAAGATTTACCAGGATGTTGCCTGGAATGGAGAATAGGTCGTACGAGGATAGGTTGAGAGTGCTAGGCCTTTTCTCATTGGTTCGGCGAAGGATGAGGGGTGACTTGATAGAAGTTTATAAGATGATCAGAGGAATAGATAGAGTAGACAGTCAGAGACTTTTTCCCCAGATACAACAGAGTGTTACAAGGGGACATAAATTTAAGGTGAAGGGTGGAAGGTATAGGGGGGATGTCAGGGGTAGGTTCTTTACCAGAGAGTGGTGGGGGCATGGAATGTGCTGCCTGTGGGAGTGGCAGAGTCAGAATCATTGGCGGCCTTTAAGCGGCAATTGGATAGGTACATGGATGGGTGCTTAAGCTAGGGCAAATGTTCAGCACAACATCGTGGGCCGAAGGGCCTGTTCTGTGCTGTATTCTTCTATGTTCTATGTTCTAAGGATGAGAGGTGACTTGATGGAGGTGTACAAGATGATGAGAGGCATAGATAGTGTGGACAACCAGAGACCTTTTCCCTGGGCAGAAAAGGCTAACACGAGGGGGCCTAAATATAGGGCTTTTGTCCGAAACGTCGATTTGCCTTCTTAACCAACCTGTCTACCTGTGACACCACCTTCAAGGAATTATGTACCTGAGCCCCCAGATCGTTTTGTTCAGCAACACTCCCCAAGGCCTCCCCTTTAACTGTAAGTATTGCTATTGTTCATCTTACCAAAATGCAACACCTTGAATTTATCGAAATTAAACTCCATTTGTGACTCCTCGTCCCATTGGCCCAGTTTCTGAAGATCTCTTGGTAATCTTAGACCATCTTCTTCACTGTCCACTATGCCACTAATTTTGGTGTCATCCCCAAACTTACTAACCATGCCTTCTAAATTCTCATCCAAATTGTCACTCTTGTACAGTGCCAATGGCCTGTGGAGACAGGACCCACTGTATTGAGTTGAGCCTGAAGGCCAGCCTGACAATCTAATACAATGCCGGACTGAGGGAATGCTGCACAGTTAGAGCTTCCAGCTTTGGATCAGACATGAAACTGAGTTCTCATCTGCCCTCCAGATGAATGCCTTTTCAAGACTGCATCTTTTTATTTTTTTCTTCATTTTTAGTTGCAGACTACATGGGGAAAAGGATAGTTTTAAAACCATTGACTGTGGAAGGAATTTCTGCACTTTCTCAAAACAGATTCTTGAGTTTAAGAACTGTGAGGTTACGCTGCAGCTCTATAAAGCCCTGGTTTGACCACACTTGGAATGTTGTGTTCAGTTCTGGTCGCCTCATTATGGGCAGGATGTGGAAGCTTTAGAGAAGGTGCAGAGGAGATTTACTCGGATGCTGCCTGGACTGGAGGGCATGTCTTATGAAGTAAAGTTGAGGGAGCTAAGGCTTTTCTCATGACAGCGAAGAAGGATGAGAGGTGACTTGATGGAGGTGTACAAGATGATGAGAGGCATAGATAGAGTGGACAACCAAAGATCTTTTCCCTGGGCAGAAAAGCCTAACACGAGGGCGCTAAATATACGGTGATTGGAGGAAGGTTTAGGGGAGATGTCAGAGATAGGTTCTTTTACACAGAGAGTGCTGGGTGCATGGAATGCATTGCCAGCGGTGGTAGTAGAGTCAGATACCATAGGGACAGTTAAGCAACTCAGCGACGATACTATAATGAAGGGTATGTAGATTAGTTTGACCTTAGAGTAGATAAAAGGTCAGCACTACATCGAAGGCCAAAGGGCCTGTACTATGCTGTACTATTTTATGATTCGGAGGAGCCGGTGTTGGACTGGGGTGTACAAAGTTAAAAATCACACAACACCAAGTTATAGTCCAACAAGTTTAATTGGAAGCACTAGCTTTCGGAGCGACGCTCCTTCATCAGGTGATCAGGCCAATCATCTGATGAAGGAGTGTCACTCCGAAAGCTAGTGTGCTTCCAATTAAAGCTGTTGGACTATAACCTGGTGTTGTGTGATTTTTAAGTTTGTACTATTTTATGTTTCATGTTCTAAGTTCCTGGAACTCATTGTGAGTTGTGTTTACACTGTCAATTTACAAGCAGTGGTGGGGGAGAGATAAGTCACCAAGACGGCAGGGTCAACATGCAGAGTGAGATTTCTCCAGCAGCAGATTGCTGATTGGTCTATGCAATTGTGACCAGATACGGATGACATGAAATCATCAGCTTGACAACAGCTCTCTGAGTGGCTTGTGTGCTGTGAACAGGATTTACAACAGACAGGGAGAAGCTTCTGAGCTGCTGAACAGCACAGTGAAAGTACCTGAAGCTTGAAGAAAGCCAGTTATTGTCTGTCACCAGTTCATGTGAGTTGCTGCCTTTAACTAGTAACTGAGAACTTTTATAATTAAGCTACTGGGGGCAAATTTTAAGGTGAGAGGGGAAAGAATTAAAAAGTCGCATTTTTGTCTTTACACAGAATGTGGTTCATGAGTGGAATAAATTTCCACAGGAAGTGATGGATGTGGATACAGCTACAACATTGAGATTAGTACATGAATTGGAAATGTTTGGAGGGATATGGGCCAGTGGGACTAGTTACATTTTGGATTATGTTTGGCATGGACTGGTTGGACCGAAGGGTCTGCTTCCATGCAGTATGACTCTATGACTCTACCTGTCTTCTTCTGCCTCCTTTGAAGAAGCGAATGAATCTGGAGAAGGCGATCAAAGAACAGAAGGTGTTGGGAATTAAAGGAACACATTGTGAAATCCTGTAGAATGGTGCGATTGAACTGTGTTTCACCAATGTTTCTCCTCCACAATTACACCATATTTTTCTGTTTGCCTGTAACTATAGGTTTTGTAAAATAGGGTTAGAGTTTCAAAGAGAACGGTTATTTGTGAATAATTCATCATTTTGTTTACCTGTGGTGTGAACTTATTTATTTGTGATAATGGCACATCTCATCGAGAACAGGAACCTGTTCAATGTTTTCTGATCAAATGTTTCTGTGAGTTTTAAATCATTAATATTTGTGGTGACCCTGAAAGTAGCAGAGCTCAGGAATCAGTGCACTTTCCTGGGTGGGACATAACAGTGTTCTCCTCAGTGAGGGTCCATCATCTACTGGGAATGTGATGGAATACGCCCCACTTGGAGAAAGTGAGGACAGCAGATGTTGGAGACCAGAGTTGAAAAGTGTGTTGCTGGAAAAGCGCAGCAGGTCAGGCAGCATCCAAGGAGCAGGAGAATCGACGTTTGGGGCATAAGCCCTTCTTCAGGAATGAGGCTGGTGTGCCAAGCCGGCTGAGATAAAAGGTAAGGGGGTTGATTTGGGGGAGGGGATACGATAGGTGGAAGGAGGTGAGGGTGAGGGTGATAGGCCGGAGAGGGGGTGGGGGCAGAAAGGTCAGGAAGAAGATTGCAGGTCAAGAGGGTGGTGCTGAATCCGGGGGTTGGGACTGAGATAAGGTGGGGGGAGGGGAAATGAGGAAGCTGGAGAGATCTACATTCATCCCGTGTGGTTGGAGGGTTCCTAGGCGGAAGGTGAGGCGCTTTTCCTCCAGGCGTCGTGTGGCCAGGGTCTGGCGATGGAGGAGGCCAAGGACCTGCATGTCCTTGGCGGAGTAGGAGGGGGAGTTAAAGTGTTCAGCCACAGGGCGGTTGGGTTGGTTGGTGCGGGTGTCCCAGAGGTGTTCCCTGAAACGTTCCGCAAGTAGGCAGCCTGTCTCCCCAATGTAGAGGAGACCACATCGGGTGCAGCGGATACAGTAAATGATGTGTGTGGAGGTGCAGGTGAATTTGCGACAGATATAGAAGGATCCATTGGGGCCTTGGAGAGAGGTGAGGGGGGAGGTGTGGGCGCAATTTTTGCACTTTTTGCGGTTACAGGGGAAGGTGCCGGGAGTGGAGGTTGGGTTGGTGGGGGGTGTGGACCTAATGAGGGAGTCGCGGAGGGAGTGGTCTCTCCAGAATGCTGATAGGGGTTGGGAGGGAAATATATCCCTGGTGGTGGGGTCTGTTTGGAGGTGGTGGAAATGACAGAGGATGATATGATGTATCTGGAGGTTGGTGGGTGGTAGGTGAGGACCAGTGGGGTTCTGTCCTGGTGGCGATTGGAGGGGCGGGGCTCAAGGGCGGAGGAGCGGGAAGTGGAGGAGATGCGGTGGAGAGCATCGTCGACCACGTCGGAGGGGAAATTGCGGGTCTTTGAAGAAGGAGGCCATCTGGGTTGTACGGTATTGGAACTGGTCCTCCTGGGAGCAGATGCGGAGGAGGCGAAGGAATTGGGAATATGGGATGGCGTTTTTACAGGGGGCAGGGTGGGAGGAGGTGTAGTCTAGGTAGCTGTGGGAGTCGGTCGGTTTATAGTAAATGTCCGTGTTGAGTCGGTTGCCCGAGATAGAAATGGAGAGGTCTAGGAAGGGGAGGGAGGAGTCTGAGACGGTCCAGGTAAATTTGAGGTCGGGGTGGAAGGTGTTGGTAAAGTGGATGAACTGTTCAACCTCCTCGTGGGAGCACGAGGCAGCGCCAATACAGTCATCGATGTAGCGGAGGAAAAGGTGGGGGGTGGTACTAGTGTAGCTGCGGAGGATGGACTGTTCCACATATCCTACGAAGAGGCAGGCATAGCTGGGGCCCATGTGGGTGCCCACGGCTACTCCTTTGGTTTGGAGGAAGTGGGAGGATTGGAAAGAGAAGTTGTTCAGGGTGAGGACCAGTTCAGTCAGTCGAAGGAGGGTGTCAGTGGAAGGGTACTGGTTGGTTCGGCGGGAAAGGAAGAAGCGGAGAGCTTTGAGTCCTTCGTGATGGGGATTGGAGGTGTACAGGGACTGGATGTCCATGGTGAAGATAAGGTGTTGGGGGCAGGGGAAGCGAAAATCATGGAGGAGGTGGAGGGTGTGGGTGGTGTCCCGAATTTGGTGGGGAGTTCTTGGACTAGGGGGGACAGGACTGTGTCGAGGTATGCAGAGATGAGTTCGGTTGGGCAGGAGCAGGCTGAGACAATGGGTCGGTTGGGGCAGTCAGGTTTGTGGATTTTGGGCAGGAGGTAGAAACGGGCGGTGTGGGGTTGTGGGACTATGAGGTTGGAGGTGGTGGATGGGAGATCCCCTGAGGTGATGAGGTTAGAGGTTATGGATGGTCTGGGAGATGATGGTTTGGTGGTGGGAGGTGACGTCATGGTCAAGGGGCCAATAGGAGGAGGTGCCCACGAGCTGGTGTTTAGCCTCTGCGGTGTAAAGATCGGTGCGCCAAACTACCACCACACCTCCCTTGTCTGTCAGTTTGATAGTGAGGTTGGGGTTGAAGTGGAGGGAGTGGAGGGCTGCACGTTCTGAGGGTGAGAGGTTGGAGTGGGGAGAGGGGTGGACAGGTTGACGCAGTTAATGTCGTGGCGGCAGTTGGATATGAAGAGATCAAGAGCGGGTAAGAGGCCAGCACGGGGTGTCCAGATGGATGGGGTGTGTTGGAGGTGGGAGAAGGGGTCGTCAGAGGGTGGGCGGGAGTCCTGGTTGAAGAAGTAGGCGCGGAGGCGAAGGCGTCGGAAGAAATGCTCGATGTCTCGCCGCATGTTGAACTCATTAATCCAGGAGTGTAGGGGGATGAAGGTGAGGCTTCTGCCGAGGACGCAGAGAGGGGGAGGTCTGGAGGGATAGTGAAAATGCGGCAGGGCTGTGAGCTAGGACTTAGTGTGGGGCTGGAGCTGGGGGTGGGAGCAGAGTTAGTCGTGGGGGTGGAGATAGTTGTGGGGGTGGAGATAGTTGTGGGGGCGGAGATTGACCTGGGGGCCCCGCCCCTCCAATCGCCACCAGGACAGAACCCCACTGGTCCTCACCTACCACCCACCAACCTCCAGATACATCATATCATCCTCTGTCATTTCCGCCACCTCCAAACAGACCCCACCACCAGGGATATATTTCCTTCCCAACCCCTATCAGCGTTCTGGAGAGACCACTCCCTCCGCGACTCCCTCATTAGGTCCACACCCCCCACCAACCCAACCTCCACTCCCGGCACCTTCCCTGCAACCGCAAGAAGTGCAAAACTTGCGCCCACACCTCCCCCCTCGCCTCCCTCCAAGGCCCCAAGGGATCCTTCCAGATCCGTCGCAAATTCACCTGCACCTCCACACACATCATTTACTGTATCCACTGCACCCGATGTGGTCTCCTCTATATTGGGGAGACAGGCCGTCTACTTGCGGAACGTTTCAGAGAACACCTCTGGGACACCTGCACCAACCAACCCAACCGCCCCGTGGCTGAACACTTTAACTCCCCCTCCCACTCCACCAAGGACATGCAGGTCCTTGGCCTCCTCCATTGCCAGACCCTGGCCACATGACGCCTGGTGGAAGAGCGCCTCATCCTCCACCTAGGAACCCTCCAACCACACGAGCTTCCTCATTTTCCCCTCCCCCACCTTATCTCAGTCCCAACCCCCGGATTCAGCACCACCCTCTTGACCTGCAATCTTCTTCCCGACCTCTCCACCCCCACCCCCTCTCCGGCCTATCACCCTCACCCTCACCTCCTTCCATCTATCGTATTCCCAGTGCCCCTCCCCCAAACTCCCCCCCCCCCCACCTACCTTTTATCTCAGCCCACTTTGCACACCAGCCTCATTCCTGAAGAAGGGCTTATGCCCGAAACGTCGATTCTCCTGCTCCTCCAATGCTGCCTGGCCTGCTGTGTTTTTCCAGCACCACATTTTTCAACAATATTCCCCATTTGCCAGGATGGGTGCAGCTCCAATACTCAAGAAGCTTAACACCATCCAGGACAAAGCAGCCGATTTAATTGGCACCACATCCATGAACAGTCACTCCCTCCACCACTGAAGAAATCACAAAGGCTCCTTAGTTATCACCTTCACCACCTTTACCATCCAGAAGGACAAAGGCAGCAGATACATGGGAGCACCATCCCTTGCAAGTTCCCTTTCAAAGGGTGGTATGGTGGCTCAGTGATTGGGCTGGTGCATTGGCTCAGTGATTAGCATTGCTGCCTCATAGCTCCAGGGTCCCAGGTTCGATTCCAGCCTGGGGTGACTGTCTGTGTGAAGTTTGCACATTCTCCCTGTAACTGCTTGGGTTTCCTCTAGATGCTCTGGTTTCCTCCCACAGTTCAACGACGTGTGGGTCAGGTGAATTGGCTGTGCTAAATTGCCCATAGTGTTAGGTACATTAGTCAGAGGGAAATGGGTCTGGGTGGGTTACCCTTCAGAGGGTCGATGTGGACTGGTTGGCCCTTCAGGTTTTTACACTGCAGGGAATCTAATCAAATCACTCACCACTGAGACTGGGAAACATATCGCTGTTACTTCACTGTCCCTGGGTCAGAATCCTTGAATTCCCTCCCTAAGTGAATTGTGGGTTAACTCACAAGTGGACTGCAGCAGTTCAAGAAGGCAGCTCATCATCACTTTCTCAAGGGGAAACTAGGGACAGGCAATAAATACTGGGCCCAGCCAGCAACACCCATGACCCATGAGTGATTTTGAAAAAGGTTATTCAAGTAACGCAGCTAAAGGGCACGTCTATGGGAGAGTTTCTTCAGGCAGAGAGAGTTGGTGTGAGAGCACGCAAGGGAATCAGAGCAAGGCCAGGTTCAATGACATGGTAAGTTTTCCTGACAAAATCCCACGTAAGAGATTAATGTGTAACATTAAAGCACAGGAGATTGAGGTAGAGTATTGAAATTGAGAGAAAATTAGTTAGCAGACAGGGAACAGGGTAGGGATAAATGAGCTTTTCTCTGAACAGCAAGCAGTGACTCATAGGGTACTGCAGGGATTGGTACAAGGATCCCAACCATTCACATTGTATATTAACGACTTAGATAAGGAAACAAAATGTTATATCTCAAAGTTTGCAGACAACACAAAGCTGGGTGAGAGGGTGAGCTGGGATGAGGATGGAGAGATATTGCAGTGTGATTTGGACAGACTGGGTGAGTGGGTAAATACCCAACTGATGCAGGATAATGTGGATAAATGTGATGTCATCCACTTTGGTAGCATAAACGTAAGGCAGATTACTATTTGATTGGCTGAAAATTGAGAGAGGGGAATATTCAACAAGACCTGGGTGTCCTTGAACAACAGACCCTGAAGGTGAGCATGCAGGTGCAGCAGGCAGTGAAGAAGGCAAATGGTACATTGGCCTTCATAGTGAGAGGATTCAGTTCAGGAGCACAAATGTCTTACTGCAATTGTACTGGGCCTTGGTGAGACCACCCCTGGAGTACTGTGTGCACTTTGGGTCTCCTTATCTGGGGAAGGATGTTCTAGCGATGGAGGGAGTGCAGTGAAGGGTTACCAGACTGATTCCTGAGATGGCAGGGCTGACATATGAGGAGAGATGGAGTCAGTAAGGATTGTATTCACTGGAGTTGAGAAGAATGAGAGGGGATCCCATAGAAACCTATAAAATTCTAATAGGACTAGACAGGTTAGATGCAGGAAGGATGTTCCTAATGGTGTAGGAGTCCAGAACCAGGGATCATAATTTAAGAACAAAGAACAAAGAACATTTACAGCCCAGGAACAGGCCCTTCGGCCCTCCAAGCCTGAGCAGATCCAAATGTACTGTCTAAACCTGTTGCCCAATTCCTAAACATCTGTATCCCTCTGCTCCCCACCTACTCCTGCATCTGTCCAGACGCATCTTAAATGAATCTACCGTGCCTGCCTCTCCCACCTCTGCTGGCAATGTGTTCCAGACACCCACCACCCTCTGTGTGAA
Organism: Chiloscyllium punctatum; assembly: GCF_047496795.1. Taxonomy (NCBI): domain Eukaryota; kingdom Metazoa; phylum Chordata; class Chondrichthyes; order Orectolobiformes; family Hemiscylliidae; genus Chiloscyllium; species Chiloscyllium punctatum. The sequence goes on along the minus strand of NC_092763.1, from coordinate 84,084,390 downwards.
GTACTTGCCGCGTGTATCCCCCTTAAACCTTTCACCTCTCACCTTGAAAGCGTGACCTCTTTTTATTGAATCCCTCACCCTGGGAAAAAGCTTGTCTCTATCCACCCTGTCTATACCCTTCATGATTTTGTAAACCTCAATCAGGTCCCCCCTCAATCTCCTTTTTTCTAATGAAAATGAACCTAACCTACTCAACCTCTCTTCATAGCCAGCACCTTCCATACCAGGCAACATCCTCGCAAACCTTCTCTGCACCCTCTCCAAAGCGTCCACATCCTTTTGGTAATGTGGTGATAAGGGGTAAACCACTGAAGATTGAGATGAGGAGAAATGTCTTCAGCCGCAGAGTGGTGACCCTGTGGGATTCTCCACCGCAGAAATGGCAGTGAGTCCAAAACATTACGTGTTTGCGAGAAGGAGGTAGGTATAGCAGTGTGGCTAAAGGGATGGAGGGAAGTAGGGGAAGGGTGGAATTAGAATATTGAACTTGATCATCCATGATCACACTGAATGGTGGAGCAGGCTTGGGGGCCTGCTCCCATCCTCCATGTTTCTCTATTTCAACCTTGAGAACCTACAAGATTATTCCAAACTGAAGGCTTTACACTCAGAGCTTTACTATTTCCTTTCTGTTCTGTTCCTTTTTTCTTTTAAAGTAGTGATGGGAAAGGGTAGACCAGATCGGAAAATTGAAGCTCTAAACTGGAAGAAGGCTAATTTTGACGGTATTAGGCAAGAACTTTCAAAAGTTGATTTGGGGCAGATGTTTGCAGGAAAGTGAGAATCCTTCAGAAATGAGACAACAAGAATCCAGAGACAGTGTTCTCCTGTTAGGGTGAAAGGGAAGGCTGGTAGGGATAGGGAAGCTTTCCAACTTGTTGTCATCAGGCCAAACATCAGAATGCCAAATTTCAAACATGTATTAGAGGAGAAAGAAATGTTGACAAGTTGATTTTGATTGGGTGAGGTATTACTGAGGAGAAAGCAATGACTGTTCCCCAAGATAGGTTCCCTGAAACTCTCAGGTAGTTCAAAAAAAAGTGTAAAGCTTGAACATGTTCCTTTTGTTATCAGAGAATATCAGAGTGAATGGATGTCAGTTCTGCCATGTGTAAGTGAGTCAAGGTAGAAGCTTGATTGATCACACAATTATAGCACAGCTATGATCACACTTGGGATTGTTGAACAAGTCCTGCCAAGTTGTAGAAACACATTTAACAGAGAGACGTTTTGCTTTGGGCTTTGCACTTGTGGCTGCATGTGTACAGTTTGTATCTTGTGAATTATAATTGTAGGAGTATGCAACCAACAACATTTATTTTCAACAAGAATAGATGTTTAGTGATAATGAGCAGAGCAACGTGGAGCACAGGAGTTTCATGTGGAGAACTCAACCTGTGTGATTAATCACGATGCCTAAAGCTTGGGTTCATTTGAATTTGGTTTCCCTGCGCAACAAAAAAAATTGTTCATTTATCAAATACAAAGTCAGAGACTTGTACAGCACAGACACAGACCTTTCGGTACAACTTGTCCAGGCCCACCAGATATCCGAAATTAATCTGATTAGAAACTTTTTCTCTTCAGTGATTTAATCTGTTCCAGTAATGACAGTGTGCCTCATTTTGAACTCATGTCGTATTCATGAATCAGTTACTTTGTCAAAATTAACTTCTGTCGTTGCAGTAATATTGAACCTTGTTTGAACTTTACTCCTGATAATAGATTATGTTAAAATAGATAAGAACACATATTCTTCAGCTCTACTGGGTCAAAATGTTTCAATAAAATATACCCACACGTTTTGGGCCAATTTTCTCAGCGACTGAACATATCGGTAATGGGCAGAACACTCTCCTTTACATGTTTGATGTTGCGATTACAGAATCTTGCTCAGTTTGTTTTTGTCAGTTCTTTCAAAGACGATGAGTTCACAAAAACACAGGAAATACGAGCAGGAGTGGACTGTTCGGCCCATCGAGCTTGTTTTGCCATTCAGAACCATCAGTGATGCTGCTGGGCTTCAGCACCAATTTCACACCCATTCCCTAATTCCTTGATGCCTTGAGAGAGCAAAGATCCATCTACAACAAACTGAAATATATTAATTATTGCAGATATCATAACCTTGTGGGGGAGGGAACTGCTGAGATGCACAACCTTTGGAATCAGGCAGATGCTTGTCATCTATCCTCCTTTAAGCATAGATAACAAATCTGCACTCCGTATTACAGACACGGCACCAAAACTGCACCCAGTATTACAGGCACTGACACCAAAACTGCACTCCATATTACAGGCACTGCAGCAAAACTGCACTCAGTATTACAGGCACAGTCACCAAATTTGCACTCAGTATTACAGACACTGCACCAAAACTGCATTCAGTATTACAGGCATAGCCACCAAAACTGCACTCAGTACTACAGGCACTGCCACGAAAACTGCACTCAGTATTACAGGTACTGCCAACAACACTGCTATCAGTATTACAGGCACTGCCACCAAAACTGCACTCAGTATTACAGGTACTGCCACTAAAACCTGCACTCAGTATTACAGAAACTGCACCAAAACTGCACTCAATATTACAGACACTGCCACAAAATCTGCACTCAGTATTACAGGCACTGCCACCAAAACTGCACTCAGTATTACAGACACTGCCACCAAATCTGCACTCAGTATTACAGGCACTGCTGCCAAAACCATACTCAGTATTACAGGCACTGCCACCAAAACTGCTTTCAGATTTACAGACACTGCCACAAACCTGCATTCAGTTTTACAGACACTGTCACCAAAGCTACACTCAGTATTGCAGACACTGCTTCCAAAACTGCACTCAGCATTACAGTGTCAGTATTACAGACACTGCCACAAAAACTGCATTCAGCATTACAGGCACTGCCACCAAAACTGCATTCAGTATTACACACAATGCCTTCAAACCTGCACTCAGTATTACAGACACTGTCACCAAAGCAGCACTCAGTATTGCAGACACTGCTTCCAAAACTGCACTCAGCATTACAGACACTGCCACAAAATCTGCACTCAGTATTACAGGCACTGCCACCAAAACTGCATTCAGTATTACACACAATGCCTTCAAACCTGCACTCAGTATTACAGACACTGTCACCAAAGCAGCACTCAGTATTACAGAAACTGCACCAAAACTGCACTCAATATTACAGACACTGCCACAAAATCTGCACTCAGTATTACAGGCACTGCCACCAAAACTGCACTCAGTATTACAGACACTGCCACCAAATCTGCACTCAGTATTACAGGCACTGCTGCCAAAACCATACTCAGTATTACAGGCACTGCCACCAAAACTGCTTTCAGATTTACAGACACTGCCACAAACCTGCATTCAGTTTTACAGACACTGTCACCAAAGCTACACTCAGTATTGCAGACACTGCTTCCAAAACTGCACTCAGCATTACAGTGTCAGTATTACAGACACTGCCACAAAAACTGCATTCAGCATTACAGGCACTGCCACCAAAACTGCATTCAGTATTACACACAATGCCTTCAAACCTGCACTCAGTATTACAGACACTGTCACCAAAGCAGCACTCAGTATTGCAGACACTGCTTCCAAAACTGCACTCAGCATTACAGACACTACCACTAAAACTGCACTCAGTATTACAGACACTGTACCAAAACTAAACCCAGTATTATAGGCACTGCAACGAAAACTGCACTCAGTATTACAGGCACTGCCACCAAATCTGCTCTCACTATTACAGGCACTGCCACCAAAACAGCACCCAGTATTACATGATTTGGAGATGCCGGTGGGTCAATCACCTGATGAAGGAGCATCGCTCCGAAAGCTAGTGTGCTTCCAATTAAACCTGTTGGACTATAACCTGGTGTTGTGTGATTTTTAACCCAGTATTACAGACACTGCCAACAAAACTGCACTCAGTTATACAAGCACTGCCACCACAACTGCACCCAGTATTACAGTCACTGAACCAAAACTGCACCCAGTATTATAGGCACTGCAACCAAAACTGCACTCCATATTAGAGGCACTGTCACCAGAACTGTACTCAGTATTACAGACACTGCCACAAAAACGGCACTCAGTATTACAGGCACTGACACCAAAACTGCACTTGGTATTACAGGCACTGCCATCAAATCCGCACTCAGTATTACAGACACTGCCACCAAAACTGCAGTCTGTATTGCAGACACTGCCACTAAAACTGCAATCAATATTACAGACACTGCCAACAAAACTGCACTAAGTATTACAGGCACTGCCACTAAAACTGCACTCAGTATTACACGTACTCACCAAAAATGCATTCAGTAACACAGATACTGCAGCAAAACTGCACTCAGTATTACAGACACTGCCACCAAATCCGCACTCAGTATTACAGGCCCTGCCACCAAAACTGCTTTCAGTATTACAGACACTGTCACCAAAGCAGCACTCAGTATTGCAGACACTGCTTCCAAAACTGCACTCAGCATTACAGACACTACCACTAAAACTGCACTCAGTATTACAGACACTGTACCAAAACTAAACCCAGTATTATAGGCACTGCAACGAAAACTGCACTCAGTATTACAGACACTGCCACCAAAACTGCACCCAGTTTTACAGACACTGTCACCAAAGCTACACTCAGTATTGCAGACACTGCTTCCAAAACTGCACTCAGCATTACAGACACTGCCACAAAAACTGCATTCAGCATGACAGACACTGCCACCAAAACAGCACTCTGAGTTACACACACTGTACCAAAACTGCACCCAGTATTATAGGCACTGCAACCAAAACTGCACTCCGTATTAGAGACACTGCCACCAAATCTGCGCCCAGTATTACAGGCACTGTCACCAAAACTGCACACAGTATTATAGACACTGCCCCAAAACTATACTCAGCATTACAAACACTGCCCCAAACCTGCACACAGTATTACAGGCACTGCCACCAAAACAGTACTCAGTATTACAGACACTGCACCAAAAATGCACACAGTATTACAGGTACTGCCGCCAAAACTGCATTATGTATTAAAAGCACTGCCAACAAAACTTCACTCAGTATTACAGACACTGCCACCAAATCTGCGCCCAGTATTACAGACACTGCCACCAAAGCTGCACACAGTATTACAGACAATTCCACCAAAACTGCACTCAGTATTACAGGCACTGCCACCAAAACTGCATTCAGTGTTACACACAATGCCTTCAAACCTGCACTCAGTATTACAGACACTGCCACCAAAACAGGACTCAGTATTGCAGACACTGCCACCAAAACAGGACTCAGTATTGCAGACACTGCCACCAAAACAGGACTCAGTATTGCAGACAATGCCACCAAAAAAGACCTCTCATTATAACAGACACTGCCACCAAAACTGCACTCAGTATTACAAGCACTGACACCAAAACTGCACTCAGTATTACAAGCACTGCCACCAAAACTGCACTCAGTATTACAAGCACTGACACCAAAACTGCTCTCACTATTACAGGCACTGCCACCAAAACTGCACTCAGTATTACAGGCACTGCCATCAGCACTGCTCTCAGTATTACAGACACTGCCACTAAAACAGCACCCAGTATTACATGATTTGGAGATACCGGTGGGGCAATCACCTGATGAAGGAGCATTGCTCAATTAAACCTTCCAATTAAACCTGTTGGACTATAACCTGATGTTGTGTGATTTTTAACCCAGTATTACAGACACTGCCAACAAAACTGCACTCAGTTATACAAGCACTGCCACCACAACTGCACCCAGTATTACAGTCACTGAACCAAACCTGCACCCAGTATTATAGGCACTGCAACCAAAACTGCACTCCGTATTAGAGGCACTGTCACCAGAACTGTGCTCAGTATTACAGACACTGCCACCAAATCCGCACTCAGTATTACAGACACTGGCACCAAAACTGCACTCAGCATTACAGACACTGCCACTAAAACTGCATTCAGTATTACAGACGCTGTCACTAAATCTGTGCCCAGTATTACAGGCACTGTCACCAAAACTGCACTCAATATTACAGACACTGCACCAAAACTGTACTCAGCAGTACAAACACTGCCACCAAAACTGCACTCAGTATTACAGGCACTGCCACCAAAACTGCACGCAGTATGACAGACACTGTCACCAAAACTGCACCCAGTGTTACAAACACTGTCACCAAAACTGAACTCAGTATTACAAACACTGTAAACAAAACAGCACTCAGTACTACAGGCACTGTTACCAAAACTGCACTAAGTATTACAGACACGGTCACCAAAACTGCATTCAGTATTACAAACAATTCCACCAAAACAGCACTCAGTATTACAGGCACTGACACCAAAACTGCACTAAGTATTACAGACACGGTCACCAAAACTGCATTCAGTATTACAAACAATTCCACCAAAACAGCACTCAGTATTACAGGCACTGACACCAAAACTGCATTCAATATTACACACACTGCATCCACAACTGCACTCAGTATTACTGACACTGCCACCAAAAAAGATCATTCAATATTACAGACACTGCCACGAAAACTGCATTCAGTATTACAGACACTGCCAACAAAACTGCATTCAGTATTACAAACACTTCCACCAAAACTGCACTCAGTATTACAGACACTGCCACCAAAACTGCACTCAGTATTACAAACAATTCCACCAAAACTGCTCTCAGTATGACAGACACTGCCACTAAAACCGCACTCAGTATTACAAGTACTGCCAGCAAAACAGGACTCAGTATTACTGACACTTCCACCAAAAAAGATCATTCAATATTACAGACACTGCCACGAAAACTGCATTCAGTATTACAGGCACTGCCACCAAAACTGCATACAGTATTTCAGACATAACCACCAAAACAACACTCAGTATTACCACCACTGCCATCAAAATTGCACTCAGTATTACAGATACTGCCCCCAAAACTGCATTCAGTATTACAGGCACTGCCACCAAAACTGCACACAGTATTTCGGACACTGCATCAAAACTGCACTCAGTATTACAGACACTGCCACCAAAACTGTACTCAGTCTTACAGACACTGCCACCAAAACTGCACTCATTTTTACAGACAATTCCACTAAAACTGAACTCAGTATTACAGGCGCTACCACTAAAACTGCACTCAGTATTCCAGGCACTGTCACCAAAACTGTACTCACTATTACAGACACTGCACCAAAACTGCATTCAATATTACAGACACTGACACCCAAACAACACTCTGTATTACAGACACTGCCATCAAATCTGCACCCAGTATTACAGACACTGCCACCAAAACTGCACTCAGTATTACAGATACTGCCACCAAAACTGTACTCAATATTACAGGCACTGTCACCAAAACTGCACTCAGTATGACAGACACTGCCACCAAGTCTGCACCCAGTATTACAGGCACTGTCACCCAAACTGCACTCACTATTACAGACCCTGCACCAAAACTGCACTCAGTATTATAGACACTGACACCAAAACAGTCTGCAGTATTACAGACACAGCACCAAAACTGCACTCAGTATTGCAGACACTGCACCAAATCTGTACTCAGTATTATAGACACTGCACCAAAACTGCACTCAGTATTGCAGGCACTGCCACCAAATCTGCACTCAGTATAACTGACACGGCCACCAAAAAATACACTCATTATTGCAGGCACTGTCACCAAAACTGCACTCAGTTTTACAGACAGTGCCACCAAAACTGAACTCGGTATTTCAGACACTGCCACCAAAACTGCACTCAGCATTACGGACACTGACACCAAAACTGTACTCTGTATTACAGGCACTGTCACCAAAACTGCACTCAGTGTTACAGGCACTGTCACTAAAACTGAAATCAGTATTACGGGCACTGTCACCAATACTGCACACAGTATTACAGGCTCTGCCACTAAAACTGGGCAGCACGGTGGCACAGTGGTTAGCACTGCTGCCTCACAGTGCCAGAGACCCGGTTTCAATTCCCATCACAGGCAACTGTCTGTGTGGAGTTTGCACATTCTCCCGTGTCTGCGTGGGTTTTCTCCGGGTGCTCCGGTTTCCTCCCACAGTCCAAAAACATGTAGTTTAGGTGAATTGGCCATGCTAAATTGCCCATAGTGTTAGGTGAAGGGGTAAATGTTGGGGAATGGATCAGGGTGGGTTGCTCTTCGGAGGGTCGGTGAGGACATGTTGGGCTGAAGGGCCTGTTTCCACACTGTAAGTAATCTAATCTTTAAAAACTGCTCTCAGTATTACAGACAACGCCACCAAAACTGCCCTCAGTATTACAGGCACTGCCACCAAAACTGCACCTAGTATTACAGGCACTGCACCAAAACTGCCCTCAGTATTACAGACACCGCCACCAAAACTGCACCCAGTATTACAGGCACTGTCACCAAAACTGGACCCAGTATAACAGGCACTGCCACCAAAACTGCACCTAGTATTACAGACACGGCACCAAAACTGCATTCAGTATCACAGACACTGCCACCAAATCTGCACCCAGTATTACAGGCACTGTCACCAAAACTGCACTCACTATTACAGACACTGCACCAAAACTGCATTCAGTATCACAGACACTGCCACCAAATCTGCACCCAGTATTACAGACACAGCACCAAAAGTGTACTCAGTATTACAGGCACTGCCACCAAAACTGCCCTCAGTATTACAGGCACTGCCACCAAAACTGCACTCAGTATTACAGACACCGCCACCAAAACTGCACTCAGTATTACAGACACAGCACCAAAAGTGTACTCAGTATTACAGGCACTGCCACCAAAACTGCCCTCAGTATTACAGGCACTGCCACCAAAACTGCACTTAGTATTACAGGCACTGCACCAAAACTGCCCTCAGTATTACAGACACCGCCACCAAAACTGCCCTCAGTATTACAGGCACTGCTATCAAAACTGCAGTCTGTATTACAGGCACTGTCACAATTCTGCACTCAATATTACAGGCACTACCACTAAAACTGCACTCAGTATTCCACGGCACTGTCACCAAAACAGTACGCAGTATTACAGACACGGCACCAAAACTGCACTCAGTATTGCAGACACTGCACCAAAACTGCATTCAGTATCACAGACATTGCCACCAAATCTGCACCCAGTATTACAGACACAGCACCAAAAGTGTACTCAGTATTACAGGCACTGCCACCAAAACTGCCCTCAGTATTACAGGCACTGCCACCAAAACTGCACTTAGTATTACAGGCAATGCACCAAAACTGCCCTCAGTATTACAGACACCGCCGCCAAAACTGCACTCAGTATTACAGGCACTGCACCAAAACTGCCCTCAGTATCACAGACATTGCCACCAAATCTGCACCCAGTATTACAGACACAGCCACCAAAACTGCCCTCAGTATTACAGGCACTGCTATCCAAACTGCAGTCTGTATTACAGGCACTGTCACAATTCTGCACTCAGTATTACAGGCACTACCACTAAAACTGCACTCAGTATTACAGGCACTACCACTAAAACTGCACTCAGTATTCCACGGCACTGTCACCAAAACTGTACTCACTATTACAGACACTGCACCAAAACTGCATTCAATATTATAGACACTGACACCCAAACAGCACTCTGTGTTACAGACACTGCCACCAAATCTGCACCCAGTATTACAGGCACTGTCACCAAAACTGGACCCAGTATAATAGGCACTGCCACCAAAACTGCACTCAGTAGTACAGACACTGCCACCAAAACTGCACTCAATATTACAGACACTGACACCAAAACAGTACGCAGTATTACAGGCACTGCACCAAAACTGCCCTCAGTATCACAGACATTGCCACCAAATCTGCACCCAGTTTTACAGACACAGCACCAAAAGTGTACTCAGTATTACTGGCACTGCCACCAAAACTGCGCTCAGTATTACAGGCACTGTCACCAAAGCTGCACTCAGTATAACTGACAATGCCACCAAAACTGCACTCATTATTGCAGGCACTGACACCAAACTGCACTCATTTTTACAGACACCAAAACTGCACTCAGCATTACAGACACTGCCACCAAAACTGCGCTCAATATTACAGACACTGCACCGAAACTGCACTCAATATTGCAGGCACTGACACCAAACTGCACTCATTTTTACAGACACCAAAACTGCACTCAGTATTACAGACACTGCCACCAAAACTGCGCTCAATATTACAGACACTGCACCGAAACTGCACTCAATATTACAGGCACTGTCACCAAAACTGCACTCAGTATTGCAGACCCTGCACCAAAACTGCATTCAGTATTATAGACACTGACACCAAAACAGCACTCAGTATTACAGGCACTGCCACCAAAACAGCACTCAGTATTACAGGCATTGCCACCAAAACAGCACTCAGTATTACAGACACTGTCACCAAAATGCTGTGTATTTGTCGCAAGCCTTTTGTTAATTCCCTACTGCAATCTCCTTGCAATAAGGGCCAACCTGCCATTTGCGTTTCTAACTGCCTGCTGCATTGGCAATTTTAACATTCATGGGTCTTGTATGATCAGACCCTGGAACATCCACACTCATACATTTAGAACATAGAACATAGAACAATACAGCACAGAACAGGCCCTTCGGCCCACGATGTTGTGCCGAACTTCTAACCTAGATTAAGCACCCATCCATGTACCTATCCAAATGCCGCTTAAAGGTCGCCAATGATTCTGACTCTACCACTCCCACGGGCAGCGCATTCCATGCCCCCACCACTCTCTGGGTAAAGAACCCACCCCTGACATCTCCCCGAAACCTTCCACCCTTCACCTTAAATTTATGTCCCCTTGTAACACTCTGTTGTACCCGGGGAAAAAGTTTCTGACTGTCTACTCTATCTATTCCTCTGATCATCTTATAAACCTCTATCAAGTCACCCCTCATCCTTCGCCGTTCCAACGAGAAAAGGCCGAGAACTCTCAACCTATCCTCGTACGACCTACTCTCCATTCCAGGCAACATCCTGGTAAATCTTCTCTGCACCCTCTCCAAAGCTTCCACATCTTTCCTAAAGTGAGGCGACCAGAACTGCACACAGTACTCCAACTGTGGCCTAACCAAAGTCCTGTACAGCTGCAACATCACTTCACGACTCTTGAATTCAATCCCTCTGCTAATGAACGATAATACTCCATAGGCCTTCTTACAAACTCTATCCACCTGAGTGGCAACCTTCAAAGATCTATGTACATAGACCCCAAGATCCCTCTGTTCCTCCACCTGACTAAGAACCCTACCATTAACCCTGTATTCCGCATTCTTATTTGTTCTTCCAAAATGGACAACCTCACACTTGGCAGGGTTGAACTCCATCTGCCACTCCTCAGCCCAGCTCTGCATCATATCTAAGTCCCTCTGCAGCCGACAACAGCCCTCCTCACTGTCCACAACTCCACCTATCTTCGTATCATCTGCAAATTTACTGACCCACCCTTCGACTCCCTCATCTAAGTCATTAATAAAAATTACAAACAGCAGAGGACCCAGAACTGATCCCTGTGGAACTCCACTTGTAACTGGGCTCCAGGCTGAATATTTACCATCTACCACCACTCTCTGCCTTCGACCGGTTAGCCAGTTTTCTATCCAATTGGCCAAATTTCCCTCTATCCCATGCTCCTGACTTTCCGCATAAGCCTACCATGGGGAACCTTATCAAATGCCTTACTAAAATCCATGTACACTACATCCACTGCTCTACCCTCATCCACATGCTTGGTCACCTCCTCGAAGAATTCAATAAGACTTGTAAGGCAAGACCTACCCTTCACAAATCCGTGCTGGCTGTCCCTAATCAAGCAGTGTCTTTCCAGATACTCGTAAATCCTATCCCTCAGTACCCTTTCCATTACTTTGCCTACCACAGAAGTAAGACTAACTGGCCTGTAATTCCCGGGGTTATCCCTATTCCCTTTTTTGAACAGGGGCACAACATTCGCTACTCTCCAGTCCCCTGGTACCACCCCCGTTGCCAGTGAAGACGAGAAGATCATTGCCAACGGTACTGCAATTTCCTCTCTTGCTTCCCACATAATCCTAGGATATATCCCGTCAGCCCCGGGGGACTTGTCTATCCTCAAGTTGTTCAAAATGTCCAACACATCTTCCTTCCTAACAGGTATCTCTTCTAGCTTATCAGTCCGTTTCACACTCTCCTCTTCAACAATACGGTCCCTCTCGTTCGTAAATACTGAAGAGAAGTACTTGTTCAAGACCTCTCCTATCTCTTCCGACTCAACACACAGTCTCCCACTACTGTCCTTGATCGGACCTACCCTCGTTCTCGTCATTCTCAGGTTTCTCACATACGCATAGAATGCCTTGGGGTTATCCTTGATCCTATCCGCCAAGGATTTTTCATGCCCTCTCTTAGCTCTCCTAATCCCTTTCTTCAGGTCCCTTCTGGCTATCCTGTATCTCTCCACTGCTCTGTCTGAACCCTGTTTCCTCAACCTTATGTAAGCCTCCTTCTTCCTCTTTACTAGACATTCAACCTCCCTCGTCAACCAAGGCTCCCTCACACGACCATTTCTTTCCTGCCTGATCGGTACATACATATCAAGGACACGTCGTATCTGCTCCTTGGAAAAAGTTCCACATTTCCACCACATCCTTCCCTGACAGCCTATGCTCCCAACGTATGCTCCTCAAATCCTGTCTTACAGCATCGTAATTTCCCTTCCCCCAATTGTAAAATCTTCCTTGTTGTGCGCACCTATCTCTCTCCATAACCAAGGTGGAAGTCACAGAATTGTGGTCACCATCACCAAAATGTTCACCCACTAACAAGCCCACCACTTGTCCCGGTTCATTACCGAGTACCAAATCCAATATGGCCTCCCCTCTGGTTGGACACTCTACATACTGCGTTAGAAAAGCTTCCTGGACACACTGCACAAACACCGCCCCATCCAATCTACTTGATCTAAAGAGCTTCCAATCAATATTTGGGAAGTTGAAGTCGCCCATGACTACGACCCTGTGGCTTCTGCACCTTTCCAAAATCTGTTTCCCAATCTGTTTCTCCACATCTCTGCTGCTATTGGGGGGCCTATAATAAACACCCAACAAGGTGACTGCACCTTTCCTATTTCTGACTTCAGCCCATACTACCTCCAGAGGCAGATCCCCCTCAAACTTCCTTTCTGCAGCCGTTATACCATTTCTAATTAGCAATGCCACCCCCCCCTCCTTTTTTACCACCCTCCCTAATCTTACTGAAACATCTGTAACCAGGAACCTCCAACAGCCATTCCTGTCCCTCATCTATCCATGTTTCCGTGATGGCTACAACATCGTAGTCCCAGGTACCGATCCACGCCTTAAGTTCACCCACCTTATTTCTGATACTCCTTGCGTTGAAGTATACGAACTTGAGCCCATCTCTGTGTCCGCAAGTAGTCCCTGTCAGTGCTACCTTCTTCACAGCCTCCCTACAGTCTTGGGCATCCTGACACACAGCTAGCTTACTTGCTGGACTACAAGTCCGGATCCCATCCCCCTGCCAAATTAGTTTAAACCCCCCCGAAGAGTGCTAGCAAACCTACCCCCCAGGATATTGGTGCCCTTCTGGTTCAGATGCAACCCGTCCTGTTTATACAGGTCCCACCTTCCCCATAATGCAGTCCAATTGTCCAAATATCTGAAGCCCTCCCTCCTACACCATCCTTGCAGCCACGTGTTCAACTGCACTCTCTCCCTATTCTTTGCCTCTCTGTCACGTGGCAATTTCCGGCCTTTAAAAAATTATTCAGCTTTTCTATTCTCACCACCAAACTGAATAACCTCACTATTCCCTGCACTCAACTCAGTCAGCCATCTTGTTGCCCACTATCTCTTTGTAGCCTCTGTGTCCTCCTTTTTCCCCAGGGTTAGGATTTTGTAGCCAACTTCACAACTTTGCATTCTCCAATTATTCTCAATCTCCTGCTGTTGCCTCAGAGCTCTGCAAATCTTTTCCTGGTCAGGAATATCGATTGATGATTTGAGTAGAGGAGCATGGATGTCTTGCTGCAATTATACAGGGCCTTGGTGAGACCATACCTGGAGTATTGTGTGCAGTTTTGGTCTCCCTGTAGAGTCATCGAGTCATACAGCACGGAAACAGACCCTTCTGTCCAACCAGTCAATGCCAAAGATAATCCCACCTCATCCCACCTGCCATATCTGAGGAAAGATGGTACTCACGTCCATGGAGTGATGAGTTTGTGGAACTCTGGGATATAAGAAGTGGTTGAAGCCAAAACATTAAATGTTTTCAGGAAGGAGCTGGATTTAGTTCTTCAAGTCAAAGGTAAAGTTGCCATAATCCCACCAGAACCTAGTCCTGCTCTTTCATTAGAGAGAGATGACTAGTGGTGGCTTAATCTGAGGGCATCCTGGTCTCAGGCGGTGGGGGAAAGGTTGAGAAGGAGAGTCATTCAGGGTAACCTCAGCCAGAGGGGAAATTGAACCCACGCTGTTGGTATTGCTGTGCATGGCAAACCAGCCATCTGTACCAATATAACTCTTCGAGCTAAAGGGATTAAAGGGTCTGAGGAGAGAGTTGGGGGACTGAGCTGGATGATCAGCCGTGACCTTATTGAATATCGGAGCAAGCTCAATGGGCCAAATGGCCTCCTCCCACCCTGGTTTTCTGTGTTTCTATGTAACATGTAGAGTGCCCTTTTGAAACTGAATTGAATAAAGTTGAATCTGTTTTCCCCAGTTTCCAGCATATCCAAAGTTAAAACAATTCACTGCAAAACAAAATCGGTTCTTCACCCACCAGCTCTGTTGCTAATTACCACAAATGCTTTCTTTGGTTCTCAACACACAACAGAGAAAAAACGTTTCCCTAATGGTCTCTGTTATACCTCCTCATAATTGTGGGCTTCATTCCAATGAATACCTTCTGCATCTGATCAAACACTTGGACACCGTTCTGAAAGTGGGGCACTGTGCACTTGGTAGAACAAGAGGCTTCACCAATGGTTGATGATGGCTGAGATTAACGTCCTTCCTTTTGTACTTTGTGTCTGTATTTATAAAGGCAAGGATCCTTTATGTCCTTCTGTGCTGAAAGGTTGAAATTTAAATCACAATATATTTGAATAAACCCTGTGGAGCTAAAAATAGGCAGCTGCAAAATTATGTGACAGTAGTCAATGAAATGGTAAAAGCTGGGTAAAGAGAGGCAGAGTGAGCTACCAGGAATGAGTAAAGGACTCCCCTCAGTGACCACACACTATCAGAGATACTGTCAACCGAACATCAGGAGACACTGGTTATGATACACACTAGAAACATTGATGTTTGATAATAATAACGAATATTGATATTTCTCGAAAGATACACAGCAGCACATAGCTTACAGTGAACCAGGAGGGATTAGGCATTTTGGACAATCTCACTGGGATATTAGATTTTTTGAAGCAAATTTTGCAAGCAGTCCTCCAGTTCTCCCTAGTTAACATGAATCGCCTCTGACACAAAGCTGCTCATGGGATCTCGCTGTACGCAAACTGGCTATCACAGAGTGGAAACTACAACATTGACTACACTTCAGAATTACTCATTCGGCCATCCTGGGACACAGTAGGTGGTTATTAAGAGGTTATGTATCTTGAGACACCAAACAATTAAATCTCCGTGGTTTATGATCTTTCTTAGCGTCACCTACAGATCTGTCTAACGTGGGGCGCACAGTCAGTTGCACTCCTACATCTTAGATCAGAAAATCATTTATGCATGACACAGTATACAGACATCAGCAGAGAAATCAGATAGATGCATTGCTAATATTGGCACACGGTCAGTACTGAGGAATTGATAAACCATTGGAGGGTCAGTACTGAGGGAGTGCCGCACTGTCAGACGGTCAGTACTGAGGGAGTGCCACACTGTCAGAGGGTCAGTGCTGAGGGAGTGCCACACCGTCAGAGGGTCAGTGCTGAGGGAGTGCCACACTGTCAGAGGTTCAGTACTGAGGGAGTGCCACACTGTCAGAGGTTCAGTACTGAGGGAGTGCCACATTGTCAGAGGTTCAGTACTGAGGGAGTACCACACTGTCAGAGGGTCAGTGCTGAGGGAATGCTACACTGTCAGAGGGTCAGTGCTGAGGGAGTGCCGCACTGTCAGAGGGTCAGTGCTGAGGGAGTGCCACACCGTCAGAGGGTCAGTGCTGAGGGAGTGCCACACTGTCAGAGGTTCAGTACTGAGGGAGTGCCACATTGTCAGAGGTTCAGTACTGAGGGAGTACCACACTGTCAGAGGGTCAGTGCTGAGGGAGTGCCGCACTGTCAGAGGGTCAGTGCTGAGGGAGTGCCACACCGTCAGAGGGTCAGTGCTGAGGGAGTGCCACACTGTCAGAGGTTCAGTACTGAGGGAGTACCACACTGTCAGAGGGTCAGTGCTGAGGGAGTGCTACACTGTCAGAGGGTCAGTGCTGAGGGAGTGCCGCACTGTCAGAGGGTCAGTGCTGAGGGAGTGCTACACTGTCAAAGGGTCAGTGCTGAGGGAGTGCTACACTGTCAAAGGGTCATTGCTGACGGAGTGCCGCACTGTCAGAGGGTCAGTGCTGAGGGTGTGCTGCACTGTCAGATGGTCAATGCTGAGGGAGTGCCACGCTGTCAGAGGGTCAGTGATGACGGAGTGCCACACTGTTGGAGGGTCAGTGCTGAGGGAGTGGGCACTGTCAAAGGGTCACTACTGAGGGAGTGATGCACTGTTGGAGGGTTAGTGCTGAGGGAGTGGGCACTATCAGAGGGTCACTACTGAGGGAGTGCTGCACTGTCGGAGGGTCACTACTGAGGGGGTGCTGCACTGTCGGAGGGTCAGTACCAAAGGAGTGATGCACTATCGGAATTGCCACATTCTGAAAATTGTTTTGGATCCTATTTGAACAGTAGTATGTTCTATTCTCTCCAGAATATACAATCTTGGTGTGTTTTATGAAGTTCTTTTCAGTACATTACACTCCATCACAAACTAACTGCTCCCAGCATTTGTGTCTCTCATGATCATTCATGGGCTGCGGAAATGTTCCTTTCCCAAAGCTGTGACTGTTTTGATGAAATGTTGTTCAATCTTACACAGTGTGTCGATATAATGTAGCGAGGCTGGAAGAGAAGTAGTTAGTCAATCAGCTCAGCACTTTCATTCACAGACAAAGAGAATCAATTTTCAAGCTTCAGAGATAACGTGCATTCACCCGACTTTATTTGATAAAGTAGCAGGCAGATGGCGAAGTACCGTCAATTCATAAAATTGTTTGATATTTTCATCTATCAACAAATACCCTTTTCACCTAAGGTGAAGTTGTTGTGGAGGAGCGGAGGCAGAGGGAAATTGATAGGGAAAATGAAAAAATGGTATGAGGAGTCTCATACAAATCATAAGGACCAACATAAATGGGTTGGTCTAAATGGACAGGCAGGAGGCTGGAGGAACACAGCAAGGCAGGCAGCATCAGGAGGGACAGGCAGGAGGCTGGGGGAACACAGCAAGGCAGGCAGCATCAGGAGGGACAGGCAGGAGGCTGGGGGAACACAGCAAGGCAGGCAGCATCAGGAGGGACAGGCAGGAGGCTGGAGGAACACAGCAAGGCAGGCAGCATCAGGAGGGACAGGCAGGAGGCTGGGAGAACACAGCAAGGCAGGCAGCATCAGGAGGGACAGGCAGGAGGCTGGGGGAACACAGCAAGGCAGGCAGCATCAGGAGGGACAGGCAGGAGGCTGGAGGAACACAGCAAGGCAGGCAGCATCAGGAGGGACAGGCAGGAGGCTGGAGGAACACAGCAAGGCAGGCAGCACCAGGAGGGACAGGCAGGAGGCTGGGAGAACACAGCAAGGCAGGCAGCATCAGGAGGGACAGGCAGGAGGCTGGGGGAACACAGCAAGGCAGGCAGCATCAGGAGGGACAGGCAGGAGGCTGGGGGAACACAGCAAGGCAGGCAGCATCAGGAGGTGGAGAAGTCAATGTTTCGAGTATAATCCTTCTTTAGCCTCCTGCTTGTTTACCTTGGATTCTAGCTTCTGCAGTTTTCTTTTTATCCCTAACTGAGTTGTGCTGAATGGCAGCTTTGTATGCAGTATCCTTGTCATTGCAGTGTCAACCAATTCAGTGACAGCACAGGGAGGCTGAGATCCAGGTTTTCATTTCAAATCTGCAATCTTACGGTGTGTTCTTACATCGTGTTCCAAACTCTGAGCCAATGCACCTGGCTTCACATCCCACATTTGCCAGTCTTGTGTCATTATATCACTGAATGGATTATTTAATATTTTTTAAAGATTACTGCTGACACTCCAGTGTAGAGCAGAGGGAGTGTCGCACAGTCGGATGGTCAGTGCTGAGGGAGTGCTGCACTGTCAGAGGATCAGTACTCAAGGAGCACCGCACTGTTGGAAGGTCAGTGCTGAGGGAGTGTCGAATTGTCAGAGGGTCTTTACTGAGGAAGTGCCGCACGGTCGGACGGTCAGTGCTGAGGGAGTGCTGCACGGTCTGAGGGTCAATGCTGAGGGAGTGCTGCACTGTCAGAGGATCTTTACTGGGGAAGTGCTGCATGGTAGGACAGTCAGTGCTGAGGGAGTGCTGCACTGTCAGAGGATCAGTACTCAGGGAGCACTGCACTGTTGGAGGGTCAGTACTGAAGGAATGCCACACTGTCAGAGGGTTAGTGCTGAGGGAGTGCTGCATTGTCAGAGGGTCAGTACTGAGGGAATGCTATGCTGTCAGAGGATCAGTGCTGAGGGACTGCTGCATTGTTGGAGGGTCAGTACTGAGGGGATGCTAAACTGTTGGAGGGTCAGTGCTGAGGGAGTGCAGCACTATTGGAGGGTCAGTCCTGAGGGAACACTGCACTGTCGGAAGATCAGTACTAAGGGAATGCCACACTATCGGAGGATCAGTGATGAGGGAGTGCTGCACTTTTGGAGGGTCAGTACTGAGGGAGTGCTGCACTGTTGGAGGGTCAGCACTGAGGGAGTGCTGCACTGTTGGAGGGTCAGCACTGAGGGAGTGCTGCACTGTTGGATGTAAAGCTGATTGAAATGAGACATTAGACTAGAGCCCTTTTTGCCTGGATGTAACAATTCTCTGACATGATCAGGAGATAGAAGTGAACTTGTGTTCAATGTGCCATATTGCCTCTGTGTGATCTTGCTGTGCCTAAACTGGCAGCAGCCATTTCCTGTAGAACAACAACGATGACATCTCAGACATCTCAGACATACCTCAATCATTATGAATCACTTTGAGATGCCTAGTAGACGTCAAAAACCTTATTTTAAATGGCAATCTTTCTTTTTCTATGCAACTGGTTATTTTCTCTTGTTGTTATAAGTGTGGTGTTTAATCCTTGCCTAGGATTTTAGTAAATGAACAAGGTCAACATTTTTCAATGTTTATTTTATTGATGTAGAGACTCCTTATCAATTATCAAGGAATACATTGTGAACTTTGCCCTTGTGAAAATCCATGTGCAAATTGACTCTGTCATCATTTGTTGGAGATTCAAGATCAGCAGGATATTCCGTCCTGTCTAAACCCAGCTGTGAATAGGCAAAACTGTCTACAAAGATGAGTCTGCATTGAGTAGGAACCAATTTCAATAGTTGAAACTTGCCTCAAAATAAGAGATGTGCTTAAAGATTAGAGGACTGCCCATTTTACTTCGATGTAAGTCACTGAGCCACATCAGCCCAGGATAACAAGTTTTCCCTTGTTTCAGTCCCAGGACATTTCCAGAAGACAAACACTAATTATATGCACCAATATATAAACATGTGGCCAGGATTCTGTAAATTTAGATCATGTTTGATTTACTTGACAGCATGCTTTGAGGGAATAATTGCAAAAGCAAAGTCACCATAGCCCTTCGCTCTCATTAGAGAGAAAGAGGTGACTGGTGGTTGTTTAACACGAGTGTCACCACATCTGAGGTAATGTGAGAGGAGGAGACGGAAAGTCCTTAGCAGTAACTTGATGCAGTTCAGGAACTGAACTCACACGGTTGGCAATATTCCAAACCCGCCATCCAGTCAGTCCTGAAGAAGGGTTACAGTCATCGAATCATAGAGATGTACAGCAAGGAAACAGACCCTTCGGTCCAATTCATCCATGCCGGCCAGATATCCGAAGCTAATCTCGTCCCATTTGCCACCACTTGGCCCATATTCCTCTAAACCTTTCCTATTCATATACCCATCCCATTTTAAATGTCATTGTACCAGCCTCCACCACTTCCTCTGGCAAATCGTTCCATACATGCACCACCCTCTGTGAAAAAGTTGCCTCTTAGGTCCCTTTATATCTTTCTCCTAAACTTATGCCCTTTAGTTCTGGATTCCCAAACCCCAGGGAAAAGACCTTGTCTATTTACCCTATCCGTGCCCCCCCCCATGATTTTATAAACCTCCATAAGGTCACCCCTCAGCCTCCGATGCTCCAAGGAAAACAGCCCCAGCCTGTTCAGCCTCTCCCTGTAGCTCAAATCCTGCAACCCTGGCCACATCTGTAGAACACTTTTCTGAACCCTTTCAAGTTTTATAACATCCTTCTGATAGGAAGGAGACCAGAATTGCACACAATATTCCAACAGTGGCCTAACCAATGTCCTGTACAGCCGCAACATGACCTCCCAACTCCTGTACTCAATACTCTGACCAATAAAGGAAAGCATACCAAACACCTTCTTCACTATCCTATCTACATGCGACTCCACTTTCAAGGAGCTATGAACCTGCACTCCAAAGTCTCTTTGTTCAGCAACACTCTCTAGGATCTTACCATTAAGTGTATAAGTCCTGCTAAGATTTGCTTTTCCAAATGCAACACCTCACATTTATCTAAATTAAACTCAATCTGCCACACCTCAGCCCATTGGCCCATCTGGTCAAGATCCCATCATACTCTGAGGTAACCTTCGCTGTCCACTACTCCTCCAATTTTGGTGTAATTTTGGTGATACTCGAAACATTGACTCCGCCAACTCCTGATGCTGCCTGCCTTGCTGTATTCCCCCAGCCTCCTGCCTGTCCCTCCTGATGCTGCCTGCCTTGCTGTGTTCCTCCAGCCTCCTGCCTGTCCCTCCTGATGCTGCCTGCCTTGCTGTGTTCCCTCAGCCTCCTGCCTGTCCCTCCTGATGCTGCCTGCCTTGCTGTGTTCCCTCAGCCTCCTGCCTGTCCCTCCTGATGCTGCCTGCCTTGCTGTGTACCCCCAGCCTCCTGCCTGTCCCTCCTGATGCTGCCTGCCTTGCTGTGTTCCCTCAGCCTCCTGCCTGTCCCTCCTGATGCTCCCTGCCTTGCTGTGTACCCCCAGCCTCCTGCCTGTCCCTCCTGATGCTGCCTGCCTTGCTGTGTTCCCTCAGCCTCCTGCCTGTCCCTCCTGATGCTCCCTGCCTTGCTGTGTACCCCCAGCCTCCTGCCTGTCCCTCCTGATGCTGCCTGCCTTGCTGTGTTCCCTCAGCCTCCTGCCTGTCCCTCCTGATGCTCCCTGCCTTGCTGTGTACCCCCAGCCTCCTGCCTGTCCCTCCTGATGCTGCCTGCCTTGCTGTGTTCCCCCAGCCTCCTGCCTGTCCCTCCTGATGCTGCCTGTCTTGCTGTGTTCCCCCAGCCTCCTGCCTGTCTACTTTGGATTTCAGCATCTGCAGCTTTTTATCTCTAATGTAGCCAAATTAGCTAACCAACAGCGCAGTTGATAAGGGAAAGGAATGGAGTGGATTTGGTTTATATAGACTTCAGGAAAGAATTCCATAAAGGAAAGCTTAATCAACAAAATTCAATTTAAATAACCTTTTAAGGGAGAGGACTGATAGTGACAGGGAATCTTCAAGAGGTGTAGCATAGGAATTCCAAAGCTGAGCACTCAGGCAACGGAACGCCCAGTCACCATTGATGTACTGAAGCAAGTGAGGGAAGGAGAAGAGGCGTGAAATGGAGGAGCACTCACCTTGGGGATTGGAAGTGTGCAGGGGATTACAGGAAATGGGAGGGACAACACCAGGAAGAGATTTGAATACCAAATGAGAATCTTAAACCCAAGATATTGTTGGACCTGAAGCCAATATAAGCTGATGAGAAAAGGATAATGAGTGACTAGAACCTGTTGTGGGTTTCGATACGGACAGCAGGGTTCATATTGTCCATTGAAGAAAATTGCATATGTTGGAAACATCGGATGCTGCCTGAACTGCTGTGCATTTCCAGCACCACACTCTCTCGATTTTATATTGACCATTGTCCAGATGCAGACAGCAGAACATCCATTGCCTATCACAAGACCTTTGTGTGCGGAAGCACTCTCAGTGAGAGTTGTATTTTATCACAGTTAACAGCGAGCTTTACTTTTGGTTTGCATTTGATTCAATTTTAGTCTTTGCAATATCAGTGCTTCAGTGCTAGGCCATTGTTGATGAGTCAATGGTGATGAGGTAAAATGTTTGCAAGAGAATGAATAAGAATGGAATAGAAATTGAACAATGTTCCATTTACAGACGTTGCAGTGTTTGATATTTAATAATGGATTTGGAACAGACATCTTTTATTCACACGTTATCATTTTCATTTCAGCAGAGGTAGACTCAGGGGCAGTCACAGTCCAGCTGGAATTTAAACAATTTCTCACCTATTTCAATTACTTTGCCTTTCATCATTTCCCCAAAGAAGTGAAAATATCTTTTAAGAACACGGGGAACATCACAGCTGAGGACAGATTGTAGAAAGGGGAAATAACTTGTTTCAACTTCTTTTGGAGGTAATTTGAGCAGTTTTTCAATAACATGAGAGATTTAGCAAATGGCTTTGTTCGCAGAGATTCTCACTCAGCAACCATCAGAAAACATGTTGCTGAATACATGCCATCATCCAATTGTTTCATCAGTTGCAGAATACAATTCTTAAAGAATTCAGGTTCAGGAATCGACAATGTCGAAATTTCCAATAAAATTCTTCTCTCTGATGCCTGAACATCGACACGATCCTGCTTTATCTCAGACAGGAGTATTGCCTGCAATAAACCAGGATTTGGAGGAATCCAAATGGATGGTGCTCTTGTCCACTTATATCGACAACAGGTCATCTTTCAATGGCAAGAACATAAGCAAACAAAGCAGGAGCAGACCATTCAGCCCATCATGAGTACTCTGCCATTCAACAGCTGATTCTGGGTTTCAATTCCCTTTGCTAGCCCACTCCCATATCCCTTTATTCCCCAAGAGACTGAAAATCTGTCTGTCCCAGCCTTAAATGTATTTAATGAAGGAGACTCCACAGCCCCTTTGTGACAGCAACTTCTCCTCAGCTCAGTGACTGGCTCCTTACCCTGTCACTGGACCCATGTGTTCTAGGTTCCTCAGCTGAGGAAACAAGCTCTCAGTAAAAGGGATCTACCCTGTCAAACCCATTCATAACCGTTAGTATTTGAATGAGATCCCAAACAGCCTACATCCAATTTACTCACCCTTTCATCAGTAGTCAAGATTTGGAGGAGCTGGTGTTGGACTGGGATGGACCAAGTTAAAAATCACACAACACCAGGTGATAGTCCAACAGGTTTGTTTGGAAGCACTAGCTTTCAAAGCGCTGCTCCTTCATCAGGTGGTTGAAGTAGGCCTCGAAAGCTTGTGTTTCCAAACAAACCTGTTGGGCTATAACCTGGTGTTGTGTGATCTTTAATGTCATCAGTAGAAAACCCTGTCATCACTGTAATTGATTTTGTGAATCTTCATTGTGCTGCCTCCAATTCCAATCTATCTTTTCTTACATTTGGAGGCCAAATACTGCACAGAGTATTCCAGGTCTGATTTCACCAAAGACCAGGACAGAGGTAGTGAGGCTGGTTTAACCATACACTTGAAACTTTTTTCTAATAAGGCCAAATCTGAATTTCTAATTGCTTGGTGTACCTGCATAATGAATTGATGGGCTTCTTATATGAACAAAGCAAAGTATCCCTGGAAATGAATGTTTACAAGTTTCATGCATTTTAAAAATATTGCAATGTGACCATTTAAGGGGAAGCTAGAGAACAATACAGAAGGATAAGGTTGAGATGAAAAGGAGACTCATACTGACCAGTTTGGGCCAGGGTGCCACAGAGCTGTTCCTGTGGTGTAAAATATGATGTGACTGTAACGTAGTGGCAAGATGAATGGCCCTCAATCAGCAAACATCATGACGAGATGATTAGAACATAACAGCAAGGAGCAAACGGTACAGGTGTCATGAAGCATGAAGGATTAGCTACATTCAATCGATGATGAGATTGAGGTGGAACTGAACAAGAGATTTTAAAATCCTGCAAGCCCTTTGACTTTATTAAATCTCAACAAAGGTCTAAAATGAGTGATAAACAATATTAAATTAAAATAAACAACATGAAGAAGTGATTTAAGATTAATTAAATACAACTTGAGAAGGAAAAAGGACTGAGAGATGAATTCAGTAAAAACTCAGAATTCATCAGACTTGGGTACTGGTCCACATGAGAATTGCTGCCTTTAATGTTCCCTTGTTTGCATCAAAAACCATTTGTGTGATATTTAGGACCACATGGAACCATTCAGTGCCTCAAGTGAGTCCCACCATTCTTCCATCCCCTCACTGGGATAGCATGTTGGAAATTGAATCCTGATATTCCCAGAATCATCACAAAAACTAAAGCTTTGAAAGGAAACAAGCAAAATCTCCAAATTACTGGTTTCCAGACCCAGCTTTTGTACTGAGCAAGAACAATTAATTATTACACATCATTAGATACTAGCTATAGGTAAACAATTAAACTAAATTAAGTAAACTCTATAAATTATAACTCTAAACCCCTTAAAAACTCCCTTTTATATATTCACAGACAGTCGGATATAAACAAGAAATAAAAAGATGCTCATGGGTGAAGGGAAATATGGGAAAAGTTCCATAGTCTTTGTTCACTCGTTCTGTTGGGTTGGTTCTTGCTGCTACAGAGGTTTCTCCCTGACCTCCCTGATTTTGAAAGTTTTAACTGGTTTATAAGAGGCACAGGGTGGCTGGTTCATTTATGAAAGGCCTCTAACTCATCCAATTCAAAGTTACAACTTGCAGCATCTGCTGAGGGAAATGTAAACTGGTTTTAAAGTGGCTTACTGCAGAGAACTGAGAGAAAAAAAGTTCTTTCTTCAAAGTGCTACACACTGTATGGTTTCTCTTCTGGTCTGACTAATTTCTCTCTGCCCAAGCTGTCAGCCACCTGTCATACCAGTCACATTGTGTTGATGGGCAGAGGACCTTTGTTATTGATAATTGGTTTCTAGTTCATGAGTCAAAAAGAGGGGTACTGGAAAAGCACAGCGGTTCAGGTAACATCTGAGGAACAGGAGAGTTGACGTTTTGGGCATAAGCCCTTCATCAGGAATATGGAGGGGGAAGGGGGCTGAGAGGTAAATAGGAGGATGGGGGTGGGGCTGAGGAGAGGGTAAGTGAGAAGGTAATACTTGGATGCAGGTGAGGGATGATTGTGCTAGGTCAGTGGGCAGGGGCAGTGGGAAGGAAGATGGACAGATAGGACAGATCGAGAGGGCAGTGCTGAGTTGGAGGGTTGGATCTGGGATGAGGTTGGTGGAGGGGAGATGAGAAAACTGGTGAAGTCGATGTTGATGCCATGTGATTGGAGGCTCCTGAGGCAGAATATGAGGCACATTCTTTATAATACAATGTACCTATACTCTAGTAATCCATTTTGATTCATTGGCCCTCAATATCCTTCTTTATCTAAAACAAAAAGTTGATCAAGGACTGGCA
Source organism: Chiloscyllium punctatum (assembly GCF_047496795.1). NCBI lineage: Eukaryota > Metazoa > Chordata > Chondrichthyes > Orectolobiformes > Hemiscylliidae > Chiloscyllium > Chiloscyllium punctatum. The sequence continues at coordinate 84,058,528 of NC_092763.1, read as the reverse complement.
GCTAACTGTCATTCATCATTAACTGGTGAATTCTCCATGGCAGTGCATCTACTAACCAGTAAAACAAGTAATTCAAAAATTGGTATTCTTGCCAACTGTCCTGATGACTGCAAGGTAAAAGCTTTGACAAAAAGTATCTTTCTTCAATAAGACTCAAAATTCCATTATTCTCAATTCAGAATTTTTCAATTTACCCCAAGCCTCAACATTTACTTTGGCTGGAAACTATTTCAGATTTCCACGACTGCACATTTGAAATGTCGACTCTCCTGCTCCTCGGATGCTGCCTCACCCGCTGAGCTTTTCCAGTACCATACCTTTTGACTCTGACTCTCCAGTATCTGCAGTCCTCACTTTCTTCAGTCCACAAACCAATCAGCTTCACTTGAAAATTACTCTCTCAGCTCCAGTTTATCTGCACATTGCTGGGACCCACAGCTACACAAACAAGACTCACAAAAGGTACTGGATTCCTTATAGTCAAATCATGCAGCCATCCTTGTAAATCCCCAGGGGCACAAAACAGTTCTTTTTCATTTTAGTTGACAGTTTTAAGAAGCACAGAAATGAAAAGTCGACCCTTTATAATGCCGAAATGGTCATCCTTCCAATCCCATGTCCTTTACCGCTACAAGGACAAGGACAGCAGATACATGGGAACACCATCCCCTACAAGTTCCCCTCCAAGCCACTCACCATCCTGACTTGGAAATATATCGTTGTTTCTTCAGTGTCACTGGGTCATAATCCCAAAACTCCCACTGCAGCAGCACTGCAGTCATGCCTATTCAAGGTGAGCAACCATCCTTGATTTTTAACTATGTCCCCAAATTTGGCTTCCTGTCCCACAGCTGGGACATGGACTTTCTGTAGTGATATTTGTGCCATATTTCTCAGGACAGTGACAGAAGGGCCTGCCTGTGGTCTCCTTTTGATACTGCTCAAGGAACTTTGGTGCCTTAGGTCTTGAGTGTAAACACAGCCGTGCTTCTCGGAAAGGAGGGTGGGAATTTGGAACTTGCTGCCCCCAAAACTATGGAGATGAGATCAAGACTGAGGCAGAACAGAGAACAGTACAGCATAGGAACAGGCCCTTCGGCCCACGATGTTGTGTCAAGCATGATGCGAAATAAAACTAATCCCTTCTGCCTGCCTTTGGTCCTTATCCGTCCATTCCTTGCATATTCATATGATTATCTAAAAGTTCCTTAAATATATGGGATCCATAGTGACCTGGATTCAGAATTGCCTTGTCCATAGAAGAGAGATGGGTCATGATGGAAGGGTGTTTCTCAGGCAGGAGATCCGTGACTAGTGGTGTTCTGCAGGGATCTGTAATGGGACCTCTGGTGTTTGTGATAGACATGAATGGCTGGAATTACTGAATATGGATGGGTGGCTTAGTAAGTTTGCAGATGATACAAAGATCATTGGAGTTGGGGATAGTGTAGAAGATTGTCAAAGGATACAGTGGGATTTAGGTCAGTTGCAGGTATGGGCAGAGAAATGGCAGATGGAGTGAAATACAGGTAAGTGTGAGGTGCTGCACTTTGGGAGATCAAATATTAAGGAAAAGTATACAGTTAATGGCAGGACCCTGACAGCATTGATGAGGTAGATAAATTCTTGCTGCCCATCGTTGTTTAACAGAGATGGAAACAAGACAGATCAAAGGAGCTAAAATAAATTCACAGCCAAGATTGAAATGAACTGTGGAAGAGACATAAAGGATTTAAAGGGTTTTTTCCTGTTCCCACGCTCTTATATCCAAAGTCCCATCCTATCCTAAAGCACACACCAACACATTGGGTGAGATCATTCACAAATCCCTGTGTTGTTTTAACATTGTCAGAGATATGTTCTGTTGTCTTATGGCGTTTCCATGCATTTGGGGTGACACCGGGTGGTAGTGTAATGAAGATGATGTTCAGAGGCTCGATGCTCAGGTCATGAATTGACATTCTCACGGAATACCGTCCTCCCTAAAGGAACTGACAGGAGATGTAATTGTGTATTCAGGTTTGACATCAGTGCAACATTTCACATTCATAGGTTGCAAAAATACATTCCAACAGGTAAATCAATAGCAGCAGTAGGCCACTCAGCCTCCTTAAACCCACCCTGCCATTCAGTAAGACGGTATTCCACATTCCCAACAAATCCGCGATAACCCTTCACCTGCTTGCTAATATTGCCTTAAAAATATTCATTAATCTGCTTCTACTGCCCTCTGAGGCAGAGAGTTCAATGGATTTAAGAATTGATTCCCTACAGTATGGAAACAGGCCCTTTGGCTCAACAAGTCCACACATCCTCTGAAGAGTAACTCACCCAGACCCATTTCCCTACCCTATATTTACACCTGACTAATGCACCTAACACTGTGGGGAATTTAGCCTGGCCAATTCATCTGACCTGCACGTCTTTGGACTGTGGGAGGAAACTGGAGCACCTGGAGGAAACCCATCCAGACACAGGGAGAATGTGCAAACTCCACACAGACAGTCACCCAGGGCAGGAATCGAACCTGGCTCCCTGGCGCTGTGAAGCAGCAGTGCTAACCACTGAGCTGCCCTCAGGGCTGGGAACTTAGGCCATTGCTGTTTGTGGTATAGATTGATGATTTGGATTTACATGTTTGGGCTATGCTCAAGATGTTTGCAGATGATTTGAAAATTGGTAGAATGGTAAATAGTGGGCAGAACTGCAGCAAGATATCAACAGACTGGTCAGTTAGGCAGCACTGTGTCAAATGGAATTCAACCTGGAAAAGTGTACTTGGAGAGGGTGAATAAAGCAAGATTACATTATGAGTAGTAAGACCCTGGAAAGCTGAAGATCACGAGGGACGTTGACATGATGTCCACAGATCCCTGAAGGTCAATAGATGTGAAGCTGGGAAAGCACAGCAGGTCAGACAGCATCCAAGGAGCAAAGGGTTTCAATCCGAGATGTTGACTCTCCTGCTTTTCGGATGTTGTCTGACCTGCCGTGCTCTTCCAGCTTCACATCTAGTGATTCTGACTTCCAGCATCCATGGTCCTTACTGATCCCTGACGGTAACAGGGCAGCTCGAGGTGGTTAAGAAGGCATAAGGGATACTTGCCTTTTTATGCCATGTCATCGAAAACAAAAGGAAGGAGATTATGCTGGAAAGATAGGAAATGGTGGTTAGGCCACAACTAGACAAACCAATGGAGTTAAATGCAGGTAAGTCCCCTGGCCTGATGGCTTGTATCTTAGCATCCTCAAATAAATCGATACAGAGATAGTTTCTTGCATTGGTTGCAATTTTACAAAAATCCTTGGATTCTGGAGAATTACCAAGGAATGTAGTTGCAGTGTCTAGCAGGTTGAGAGTAGCGAGGCCAGAAATAAGGTTTCAAGTTTGCAAGAGTGCACTGGCAAGCAGGAAGGTGGTTTGAAGTGTGTTAACTTCAACACCAGGAGCATCCAGAATAAGGTGGGTGCACTTGCAGCATGGGTTGGTACCTGGGACTTGGATGTTGTGACCGTTTCAGAGACATGGACAGAGCAGGGACAGGAACGGTGTTGCAGGTTCTGGGATTTACTTTGTTCAGTGAGAACAAAGAAGATGGTAAAAGAGGGAGAGGTGTGGCATTGTTAGTTAAGAACAGTATTAGGTGGCAGAAAGGATGCTTGAGGACTTGTACACTGAGGTTAGAAACAGGAAAGGAGAGGTCACCCTCATGGGAGTTTTCTATAGGCCTCCGAATAGTTCCAGAGATGGAGAGGAAAGGATAGCAAAGATGATTCCGAATAGGAGCGAGAGTAACAGGCTAGTTGTTATGGGGGCCTTCAAGTTTCCAAATATTGACTGGAAATACTCTAGTTCAAGTACTTTAGATGGGTCAGTTTTGTCCAATGTGTGCAGGAGGGTTTCCTGACACAATATGCAGACAGACCAACAAGGAGCAAGGCCACATTTGATTTAGTACTGGGTAATGAACTCAGCCAGGTGTTAGATTTGGAGGTGAGTGAGCACTTTGGTGATAGTGATCTTAATTTGATTATGTTTACTTTAGCAATGGAAAGAAACAGGTATATATTGCAGGGCAAGAGTTATAGCTGGGGGAAAGGCAATTATGATACGATTAGGCAAGATTTAGGATGCATAGGATGGGGAAGGAAACTCCTGGGGATGGGCACAATAGAAATGTGGAGCTTATTCAAGGAACAGCCACTGCATGTCCTTGACAAGTATGGACAGGTCAGGCAGGGAGGAAGTGGTCGGTGCGGGAGCCGTGTTTTACTAAAGACATTGAACCTCTTGTCAAGAGGAAGAGGGCTTATGTTAGGATGAGACGTGAAGGCTCAGTTAAGGTGCTTGAGAGTTACAAGTCAGCCACAAAAGACACAAAGACAGAGCTAAGAAGAGCCAGGAGGGGACATTGAGAAATCATTGGCAGATAGGAACAAGGAAAACCCTAAAGCTTTCTTCAGGTATGTCAGGAATAAAAGAATGACGAGGGTAAGATTAGGGCCAATCAAGGACAGTAGTGGGAAGTTGTGCATAGAGTCAGATGAGATAGGGGAAGCGCGAAATGACTATTTTTCCTCAGTATTCACACTGGGAAAAGACAATGTTGTTGAAGAGAATACTGAGATACAGGCTACTAGAGTAGATGGGATTCAGGTTCACAAGGAGGAGGTTTTAACACTTCTGGATAGTATGAAAATAGATAAGTCCCTGGGGCTGAATGGGATTTATCCGAGGATTCTCTGAGAAGCCAGGGAGCAGATTGCAGAGCCTTCGGCTTTGACCTTTATGTTGTCATTGTCTACAGGAATAGTATCTACAGGACTACTGCCAGAAGACTGGAGGATAACAAACGTTGTCCCCTTGTTCAAGAAGGGGAGTAGAGACAACCTTGGTAATTCTTGACCAGTGAGCCTTACTTCGGTTGTGGATCACACTTTGGAAAAGGTTATAAGAGATAGGATTTTTAATCATCTAAAAAATAATAAGTTGATTAGGGATAGTCAACATGGTTTTGTGAGGGGAAGGTCATGCCTCACAAACCTTACTGAGTTCTTTGAGATGTGACCAAACAGGTGGATGAGAGTAAAGTGGTTGATGTGATGTATATGGATTTCAGTCAGGCATTCAATAAGGTTCCCCACACTGGGCTATTGCACAAAATACGGAGGCATGGGATTGAGGGTGATTTGATGGTTTGGATCAGAAATTGGCTAGCTGAAAGGAGACAGAAGGTAGTGATTGATGGGAAATGTTCTTCTTGGAGTTCAGCTACTAGTGTTAACCGCAAGGATCTGTCTTGGGGCCACCGCTGTTTGTCATTTTCATAAATGACCAGGATGAGGGTGTAGAAGGATGAGTTAGTAAATTTATGGACAACACTCCGATTGGTGGAGTTGTGGATCGTGCTGAAGGAAGTTGCAGTTTTCAGAGGGACATAGATAAGCTGCAGAACTGGACTGAGAGGTGTCAAATGGAGTTTAATGCAGAAAAGTGTGAGGTGGTTCACTTTGGAAGTTGAGCAACAGGAATAAAGAGTACTGGACTAATGGTAAGATTCTTGGTAGTGTAGATGAGCAGAGAGATCTCCGTGTCCAGGTACATAGACCCTTGAAAGTTGCCACCCAGGTTGATAGGGTTGTTAGGAAGGCATATGGTGTGTTAGCTTTTATTGGTAGAGGGATTAGTTTCGGAACCATGAGGCCATGTTGCAGCCAAACAAAATTCTGGTGTGGTCGCACTTGGAGTATTGCATACACTTCTGGTCACCACATTATAGGAAGGATGTGGAAATATTGGAAAGAGTCCAGAGGAGATTTACTAGGATGTTGCCTGGTATGGAGGGAAGGTCTTACAAGGAAAGGCTGAGGGACTTGAGCCTGTTTTTGTTAGAAAAAAGAAGGTTGAGAAGTGACTTAATTGAGACATATAAGATAATCAGAGGGTTAGATAGGGTGGACAGGGAGAGCCTTTTTCCTTGGATGGCAATGGCTATCATGAGGGGACATAGCTTTAAATTGAGGGGTGATAGATATAGGACAGATGGCAGAGGTAGTTTCTTTACTCGGAGAATTGTAGGAGCGTGGAACGCACTGCCTGCAACAGTTGTAGACTCGCCAACTTTACGGGAATTTAAATGGTCATCGGATAGGCATATGGATGAGAATGGAATAGTGTAGGTTGGGTAGGCTTCAGATTAGTTCCACAGGTTGGCGCAACATTGAGGGCCAAAGGGCCTGTACTGCGCTGTAATGTTCTATGTTCTATGATTGGAAAACTGTGAATGTGACATCCCTATTCAAAAAGGGAAAGAGCGCAAAAGCAGGTAACTGTAGGCCAATCCACCTGACATCTACTGTTGGAAAAATATTGGAATCAGTTATTAAGGAAGCAATAGCAGAACATTGGGAAAAACCATAATCTAGTCAAGCAGAATCAGTATGGCTTCATGAAAGGGAAATCATGTCTGACTAATTTATTAAACTTCTTTGAGAAAGTCTCAACCAGAATGGAAAGACGGGAACCAGTAGATGTCTTGTTTTCTTTGCCAGAAGGCCTCTGATGAGGTATTTCATGAAAGGTTAAGTCAAAAGATGAGAGTTCACAATGTTGGAATGGCTTATGGGAAGGAGACAGCGAGTTGGAATAAGGGATTATTTTTCAACTTGGTGACCCATGACCAGTGGGATTCCACAGGGATCAATGCTGGGATCATAACTGTTTACTATATATTATTGACATAGAGAATGGAAGTGAAATTTGTAGATGACTTAAAAATTGGTGGAAAAGCAACTTGTGAGATAGATACAGTTTAAACATGACAAATTGAGTATAATGTGGCAAATTGTAAACTTGTTCATTTTGGAAGAGAAAACAAAAGAACAGAATATGACTTAAATTGAACAAAACTGCAGAAATCTGCAACACAAAAGGACTTGGGGTGACTTGTACATGAAACACAGAAAGTTGGTAATCAGGAAGACTCATGGAATATTGGGCCTTATTTCAAGGGGAGTTGGAATCTAAGAGTAGGGAGGTCTTACTGTGACTAGACAAGGTGCTTGGGAGACCACATCTGGGATACTGTCAGCAGTTTGGTCTATTTTAAGGAAAGATTATTTTACCAGAGACAGTTCAGAGAAGGTTCACTAGGATGATCCCCAGTTTGGAAGGATTGTATTTTGAGCAAAGGCTAAACAGATTGAGAGTTTACTCATTGGAATTTAAAAGAATGGGAGGTGATCTAATTAAAACATAAAGAATTCTTCAGGGACGACAGGGTCAAAGCTGAGAAAATTCAGCTTCTTTAGCTTGCTCTGCAATCAACAGGATCATGGCTGAGATGAGGAGGAATTTCTTCTCTCAGAGGGTTGTGAGTCTTTGGAACTTGCCACAGAGAGCTGTGGGGGCAGAGTCCTAGTAAGGCTGAAATTGATGGATCCTTGATCAGTCGGGAATTCAGGGTTAAGAGGAAGACATAGGAAAGAGAAATGTTGGATCAGCCGCGATTTTACTAAATGGCAGAACAGGCTCAATGGCCTACTCCTGTTCCTATTTATATTAGATTCCCTACAGTGTGGAAATAGGCCCTTCAGCCCAACCAGTCAATACCAACCCTCCGATGAGTAACCCAGCCAGATCCATTTCCCTCTGAATGATGCACCAAACACTATGGGCAATTTAGCATGGCCAATTCATGTGACCTGCACATCTTTGAACTGTGGGAGGAAACCCACGCAGACACGGGGAGAATGTGCAAACTCTACGCAGCCAGCAACCCAAGGCTGGAATCAAACCTGGGACTCTAGTACTATGAGGCAGCAGAGCTAACCACTGAGCCACTGTGCCTCTTATGGTCTTATGGCCTTAACTGATGTACTGTGTGCAGTCCTGGTCACCACACTGTAGGAAGCATGTGATTGTGCTAGGGAAGGTGCAGAGGAGAGTGACCAGGATGCTGCTGGGGCTGGATCTGATATAGAGGTGTATAAGAATAACAGGAGCATATATAGTTTAGATAGGAAGACACATTTTACATTAGTATAGGGGCAATAAACAGGTGGCATAAATTTCTGGTTGGGTGATAGAAAGCTAAGAGGAGAGTTGACTTGGAATTAATTTTGCTGAGATGGTGGAGGGAACTCTCTGCCTTAAAGAGTGGTTGAGTCAGAAACTCTTGTAACATTGAAGCAGTATTCAGATATTCACTTGTGTTGCCATGGCCTCCAAGGCTGTAGGCAAAGGGCTGGAAAATGGGATGAGTTAGTCAAATCTTGTTGCCCAAAATGATCTCTTTCTGTGCTGTGAATGTCTATGAGCCTATTTGAGTTCTGATACTTCTGTGAAAAAGAAATTCATCTAACCGTTGTCTTATATGGACAATTGCTATTTTGGAACAGTGGTCTCTAGTTCTAGATCCTCCCACAAGATGAATGATCCTCACCACACCATCTAGTCAAGCCCCATTGATCAGGAGTGGGAGGATGGAAACTCAATGTAGCTCATATGGTACTGCCTTCTGGGAGGCAGACCCATATCAGTATGGATGCTCAGGATCGTCACCTACTCCAATGTCACCTTTCCAGATCACATTCCTGGCAGCTATCAGTGCATGGCAGGGGCACCATGCTGGAAGTGTTACCATTGGCAGTGTGTGCTGAGGATGGTGGGTTGTCTGCCTGTGGTGTTAATGAACCCTGCTCTAATGTGTTGACCTTTAGCTGTTTCATGGATGAGATATGTTGCAAACTGTTATTTGAGAAGCATTGGCATCCAGAGGACAGAGCTCCCTTGGAGCGTTATTGGGAATCTGGGTAACTGACTGATTAATGATCTAGGAGAAAGTGAGGACTGCAGATGCTGGAGATCAGAGCTTAAAAATGTGTTGCTGGAAAAGCGCAGCAGGTCAGGCAGCATCAAAGGAGCAGGAGAATCGACGTTTCAGGCATAAGCCCTTCTTCAGGAATCATTAGTGATCTGCATGTCACTGACCAATGAGTACCATACAAGATTCTTCGAAATCACAAGAGGGTGAGAAGCCTTAGCTGAAGGGATTATGCTGTTACACTGTGTGCACAGACCATACAGAACTGGTTTGTCTGTCAGCACCAGGCATAGCCCTGGTCTGAAAGAGTACAATCCTGTCAGATTACTGCAATCCTCCCTCATTCCTTTTCAATTTCACATTGAAGGATGGAATCTCTGTACGTGGATGGACAGCCCTGGACCTCAGTATAATCTGGGAGCAAGACCTGGAAATTTGAGATCTTGGCATACACCTGTTTTCTGTTCCACATCAGTGACATTGCTTTGCAACACAGAGTATTGCCAACAGAGTCGGTACAGTTCCTACACCAGCTGAGGTTACCATGAAGGACTCTCCTTCTCAATCTCTCCCCTTGCCTGACTCGTGGTGACCTTGAGGTTAATATCCAGCCAACAACGACAGAGTCCTAGACAATTCTATGGTCCTGAAAATCTGACTGACAGAACTGGCCCCTGCAATTCAGACTGAAGCTTACATATAACCTTTATCCTCTCATTCATTCAGTTTGTGATCCTGGTGAGGATTTAGAACCAGGCTGTTCTGCTGCTTCAGTGATGGAAATCTCATTCAGGGCATCAAGATTGGTCTGTATTTCAGTTGTGATTTTTATTGAGTGACCCCAATTGAACACAATTTAAGGGTAGAACAATTTTGTTCTTTTTTCCCTTTCCTAGGGGTTTGCTGGCATGGGGCAGCATTTATTGCCCACGCTTCATTGCCCTGGGGAGAGTGGTGGTGAGTTGCCTTCTTGACCCACTGCAGTTCTTAGGGCGTCAGGGCAGTCACCGTGCTGTTAGAAAGGGAGATTGTAAATGCTGACAGAGCAACTGTGGAGGAGTGAAGGCGGTACATATTCCCAAGTCAGGGTGGGTTGGGCATTGGAGGGGAACTTGCAGGGGCTGGTGTTCCCATGTATCTGCTGCCCTTGTCATTCTAGATGGTGGTGATCATGGATTTGGAAGGTGCTGTCTCAGGACCCTTGGTTATATTAATGTTGAAAAATGCAAGCAAATAGCAGCAATAGCACAAAGTATATTTTGAGATTAATTACACTTAATTGGCTTCTTGTGTAGCAGACAGTGATAAATCGTTGGAGCGTTTAATGCAAAATCATATTGTACCTGTGAAGATCAACTCCTCTTCTCCTCTCTGCTTCTTCTAATTCACTTCAGTCTGTAACCCTCTGGACACTGACCTTCCTTCCACTAGAAACTGTTTCCTCTTATTTACTGTCAAACTTGTCCATTAGTTAAATCTCCCTTTACCTTGTCTTCAGAATGGGAACAATTCTAGCTTCTCTAGAATCTTCGTGCATCACAGACTAAATTATACAAAATATGTAATAAATTTATTAATTTAAACCTACATGTGATTTAAAACAATAAAAAAAGATGAAGTACAGCAACAGGTCAGTCAGATAAATCAGTTGAATATAGAAAATAGAACATTAAAGTGCAGTACAGGCCCTTCAGCCTTCCATATTGCGCCATCTTGTGAAATCAATCTGAAGCCCATCTATCCTAAACTATTCCATTCTCATCCATATGCCTATCCAATGACCATTTAAATGTACATAAAGTTGACTAGTCTACAACTGTGGTAGGCAGTGCATTCCACGCCCCTACCACGATCTGAATAAAGAAACTACCTCTGACATCTGTGCTATATCTATCACCCCTCAATTTAAAGCTATGCCCCTTCATGCTATCCATCACCATCCTCAGAAAAAAGCTCTCACTGTTCACCCGCTCTCACCCTCTGATTATCTTATATGTTTCAACTAAGTCATCTCTCACCTTTTTTTCTCTCTAGCGAAAACAGCCTCAAGTCCCTCAACCTTTCCTCATGAGACCTTCCCTCCATACCAGGCAACATTCGAGTAAATCTCCTCTGAACCCTTTCCAAAGCTTCCATGTCCTTCCGAGAATGCGGTGACCAGAACTGTACACAATATTCCAAGAGCGGCCGCACCAGAGTTTTGTACAGCTGCAGTTACAGTTGGTTGGTCAATAAACCATAGTTGATTGTTTTAAAAACCCATCTGGTTCACTAATGCCCTGTTGGGAAGGAAATCTGCCATCCTTACCCGGTCTGACATACATGACCAACCCAGAAATGTAACTGACTCTTAACTGCCCATTCCTAATTGCCTGTGGGGCATTAAGTCCCTAGATAGGGATGCCCACATCCCATGAGTAAACAAGAAACAAAAATCTCAAGTCCTTCACACAGAAGGATACAAGATGTAATTCATTTGATAACTCTGTTTCCCTTAATAACTCAGAAAATTCTTGTCATATTTCTCATGGTGACTAGGACAATGCACCTTTAAGAGACTTGTTCACGATATTGTCATTGGATCATAGGATGTGACCTGAGGGTATAAAGATCACATTCTCCATCAAACTTCAGATCACTTCATGCATGACACGCTAGTAAATGTATTGTAACCTGACAGCTTAATGTGTGCCCAGACACTGATGTGTCCACGAAATTAGTATTTATACAGACTAATGAGCAATAGGATGCTTGTGTTGGATTCTTCAATACCATGTCCTGGTTCCTCATGTAACTAAGGATGGATTAAGCTTTGCCAGATCAGGTAAAATCCTCTGCTGGAGGCAAAGACATCACATTGGTCTCCAGAGAGGCTCAAAAATTCTCATCTGCTGCTATGATGGGAAAGTCTTCCATTGGAAGAGCTCAGACAATTGAGGCAGGTGGGAGTCCCATATTAGATCCCTATGTTGGAAAATATAGCATGATAGCACACTCAAATTAGAAGCAGAATTGATGTTTGTAAATATTTTACTCAAACAGCTCAGCCACCTCTGGAGCTGGTGGGACTTGAACCCATGGTTCTGGCCAAGCTGTGTTTATGTGCTGTACCAGGCAGAAACACTTATTTGACTCAAGAATGCTCATCATACTGATTGAATTTATAACTCACCTCTGGGCCAGTTTAATGGGGAGCAGTTCACTTGATTGACAATTCATCTCTGGTCTCTTGACTACTATTTCTCTCTCTGCTGGCATTTTATTGTGACTGTGTTTGCACAAAGTCAGTCTACAAAGACTGACTGTCATCTAGTTTGGTATTTAAATAACTAGCTCACTAAATTATACATTGCAGTCAACAGAAGATAATTATTGCATTGTTTAATTAGCAATATCTGGTAATTCATCAACAAATGTTGAATGAGATTGATAGTATTCATTGAGGATTAGATGAAATTTAACACAATGCATTAAGGAGTGACTGATGGGTTCTAATGTGAGTAAATATCAGTAATGCACTTTGGTTTAGGTGTTCAAGGAATGTTTTTTAGGTTAGTCTGATAAGCCTGTGCTAAACACAATAAATTCAAGACAATGCTAAGTTTCTCTGATTAAGAACAGCAGCACGACTGAAATCCAAAGAAATAAACAACAAAAAAAACCAAAATCAAAAAGATCGCTTAATTCTTTTCAGATGCCCCTTAAAACCTAACAATTTGACCCAACTGTGGTGCTCTGGGCCATCAACAGCAGCAGAACTGTACTCCAGCACAATCTGTAACCTCATGGCCTGGTATATCCCTCACTCAACCATTACCATCAGGCCAGGGGATCAACCCTGGTTCAATGGAGACTGCAGGAGGATATGCCAAAAGCAGCTCCAGGCATTCCTGAAGATGAGGTGTCAACCTGGTGAAGCCCCCAAACAAGACTACTTGTGTGCCAAACAGCATACGCAGCAAATGACAATGAACAATGTTCAGCACATGTGGGCTCCTCAGATACTGAAACATTCCTATTTAAATGCAACAAGATCTGGGCAATATCCAGGTTTGGGCTGACAAGTGGCTAGTAACATTCATGCCACCCAAGTGCAAGGCAATGCCCATCTCCAAGAAGAAACAATCCCTTGACATTCAATGGTATTACCTTCACAGAATCCACCAGTATCAACATCCTGGGAGTTATCATTAACCAGACACTCACTGGACCCCTGCTCACCTTCAGAGTGCCACATCAGCACACTTCTCAAAAGGCAGTGGGCACCTTTACCTCCTGCCTCCTCCATTGTTGTCATGTCAGACTTTCGCTTCTGCATCTCTGTGGCAACTCTGCTCTTGTCTGGGGCTCTGAGCCATCGACAAAGTCCTCAAATGGTTTGAAATGATCTCACATTAATACATAATGCAGACATATGGTGTCCTGGATGGCTAACCATTGTTCAATGTTGTATAAAGTGATGGATTGTGAATGGGTCAATGCTGAGGAGCACATATGATAATGTAACATAGACTGGGATGGATCTACCAGCAACCCATAGTTTTAATAACAATGGGTGACATTCCAGTCCAATGATAATCACTTTGAAGGTTGGTGTGGAAAATAAAAGGTTACGGTGTAATTGGTAACATACTGACCTGGATTGAAATACAGGCAGCATCCGAGAAGCAGGAGAATCAATGTTTCAGGCAAAAGCCCTTCAGTATAGAAGGCTGGCTGACTAAAAGGAAGCAGAGGAGTCATAAATAGGTCCTTTTCTCGTTAACAAGAGGCAACAAGTGTCTGCTACAGAGATCAGTGCTGGGACTTCAACTCTTTACCTTTGAGATAAATCATAGAATATAGAACATAGAAATGTGCAGCTCAGAACAGGCCCTCTGGCCCAAGATGTTGTGCCGAGGATTAATTCTAATCTAAAATAAAATAACCTAACCTATGCATCCCTCAATTCACAGCTGCCCATGTGCATGTCCAGCAGTCGCTTAAATGTCCCCAATGACTCTGCTTCCACCACCACAGCTGGCAACACATTCCATGTATTCACAACTCTCTGCGTAAAGAACCTACCTCTGATATCTCCTCTATACCTTCCTCCTAGTATCTTCAAACTACGATCCCTCATGCCAGTCAATCCTACCCTGGGGAAAAGTCTCTGGCTATTGACTCTATCCATGCCTCTCATTACCTTGTATACCTCGATCAGGTCACCTCTCTTCCTCCTTCTCTCCAGACAGAAAAGTCCAAGCTTAGTCAACCTCTCTTCGTAAGGCAATCCCTCCAGTCCAGGCAGCATTCTGGTAAACCTTCTTTGCAACCTCTCCAAAGCCTTCACATCTTTCCTATAATAGGGTGACCAGAACTGGACAACATATTCCAAGTGTGGTCGCACCAGGGTCTTGTAGGGCTGCAGTAAAACTGGCTCGTCAACCCAATCCCCCTGTTAATGAAAGCCAAAACACCATATGCTTTCTTAACAACCCTATCCACTTGGGTGGCAACTTTGAGAGATCTATGGAGGGATCTCACTGTTCCTCCGCACTGCCAAGAATCCTGTCTTTAATCCTATATTCAGCATTCAAGTTTGGTCTTCCAAAATGCATCACTTCGCATTGATCCAGGTTGAATTCCATTTGCCATTTCTCAGCTCAGCTCTGCATCCTGCCAGTGTCACGCTGCAGCCTGCAATAGCCCGCGATACTATCAACAGCATCTCCAACCTTTGTGTCATCTGTAAATTTACTAATCCATCCCTCAACCTCCTCATCCAAGTCATTTATAAAAACTACAAAGAGCAGAGGCCCAACAACAGAGCCCTGTGGGACACCACTCACCACTGACCTCCAGGCAAAATACTTTCCATCTACAACCACTCTCTGCCTTCTGTCAGCCAGCCAATTCTGAATTCAAAGAGCTAAATCTCCCTGTATCCCATACCTCCTGATTTTATGAATGACCCTGCCATGGAACCTTATCAAATGCCTTGCTGAAGTCCAAATACACCACATCCACTGCCTGACCTTTGTCAACCTGCATGGTCACCTCCTCAAAGAACTCAATAAGATTTGTGATGCATGACCTGCCCCTCACAACGCCATGCTGAATGGTTTTCCAAGTAGTCATAAATCCTATGCCTCAGAATTCTTTCCAAAACCTTGGTGACCACAGACGTAAGACTGACTGGTCTGTAATTGCCAGGGATTTCCCTATTCTCCTTCTTGAAAAGAGGAACAACATTAACCTCCTTCCAAACCTCCGGTACAACTCCGGTGGAGAGTGGGAAGCAAAGATCTTCGCCAGCAGCTTAGCAACCTCCTTTCTCACTTCCTGGAGCAACTGGGATAAATCTGGTCTGGCCCTGAGGACTTATCAATTTTAATGTTTTCCAAAATTTCCAGCACATCAAACTTCATCAATCTTGATCTGTTCAAGCCTGTATCCCAGCTCCTCAAAGTTCTCATTCACAACAAGGTCCCTTTCCTTAGGGAAAACCAAAGCAAAATCCCATTTAGGGCTTCTCCGATCTGCTCAGACTCCATACACAAGTTCCCTCCGCTATCCCTGACCGGCCCTACCTTCTCCCTGATCATTCTCTTATTCCTCACGTATGAGTAAATTGCCTTTGGATTCTCCCTAATCCTTCTTGCCAAGCCTTTCTCGTGCCACTTCCTCGCTCTCCTCAGTCCATTTCTGAATTCCTTTCTAGCAAGCCTGTAATCTTCTAAAGCTGCACTAGATCCTTGCTCCTCTACTTTATGTAAGCTGCCTTCTTCCTATTGACGAGAAGTTCCTCTGTTCTCATCATCCAAGGCTTCTTAATCTTACTCCTTCTTACTTGTCTCAGAGGAACAAATTTATGCATCACTCGCAACAAGTGTTCCTTAAGCAGTTTCCACATGTCTGTTGTACCCTTTCTGTGGAACAATTGCTCCCAATCTGTATTTCCCAACTTCTGTCTGACAGCGTCATCATTTCCTTTGCCCCAATTAAATATCTTTCCATGGTAATGCTCCTTTCCCTCTCCATAACTACAGTAAATGTGAGGCAGTTGTGGTCACTGTCACCAAACTGTTCTCCCACCACGAGATCTGACATCTGTCCTGGCTTGTTGCTGAGTACCAAATCCAAAATGGCCTTTCCCCTCGTCAGCCTGTCCACATACTGAGTAAGGAAACCCTCCTGAACACACCTGACAAAAATAGCACAATCAAAACCATCTGTACTAAGGAGATTCCAGTCAAAATTGGGAAAGTTGAAGTCACCCATAACAACAACCCTGTTACATCTGCATTTTTCCAAAATCTTCCAGCCTATTATTTCTTTGATCTCCCTACTGCTATTGGGGGGCTGTAGAAAACCCCCCCAATGAGGTGGCTGCTCCCTTGCTGTTCCTAACTTCCACCCTTACTGACAAACCTTCCTCAACAACGTTTGTTTTTGTAGCTGTGACGCACTCTCTGTTTGGCAAAGTTACACCCCCTTCTTTTTAAACGTTCTAAACCCTCGAACATCTAACAACCATTCCTGTCCCTGTGAAACCCACGTCTCCGTTATGGCCACAAGTGCTGATCCATGCTCTAAGTTTGTCACTCTTATTTCTGACACTACCTGCGGTAAAGCAGACACACTTTAACTGATCTCTTTGTTTCATCACATGAAAAACCTCCCTGATACATTCACTACATCCTCTCACTGCCCCATCTATACTTGGACAAATCACTTCGACAAAGGGACTAAAGATGTGATTGCTGCAATGAAATATAGGAAAGTAAATTCCAAAGAGAATGTCAGGTGACCATAAATTAAGAAAAATAAAGAGAGTGGACAAAAACGTGCATATTAGCATATAACATAAGAATATGTGAAATTGTCCATTTTGGCCAGAAAAATAAAAAAGAACGATGTTATTGAAATGGAGAAATGTCAGATAATGGAGATAATCTGAGATGTAAAGGGATTTGTGTATCTTTGTGCATGGACTGTAAAAGGTTAGTTATGCAGGTACAGCAAGCATTTAGGAAAGCTAACAGAACATAACAATTTAATGTAAGGAGAATTGATACAATGATATGAAGGTTATGTTTCAGTTTACACAGAGCATTTCTGCTACCACATCTAAATTGAATTGAATTAGCTTTATTTTCACATCTATTCAAATGAATACAGTGATAAATTTATAAGTCACCATTTATAGCATCATCATAGATACAAAGATACTTCGGCACAGTTTCTTCACTTACAAGATTAAGTTGGAGGACAGTGTACAGCACTGACCTCCTTATTTAAGGAAGGATGTAAATACATTGAAAACAGTTCAAAGAATGTCTACTTGCCTCTATCTGGAATGGGCAGGTTGTTTCATGAGGAAAGGTTGGAGAGGTTAGGGCAGTATCACTAGTGTTTAGAAGAATGGTGATTTGATTGAAATGTATTAGGTCCTGAGGGATTTTGACAAAATAGAGATGGAAAGGATGTTTCCTGTTTGGGGAGAATCTAGAACTTGTGATCACTGGATGTAGGTTTTCTCGCTGATCTGGAAGGTTCATTCCAGACGTTTCATCACCACACTAGGTAACATCATCAGTGAGCCTCCAGACGAAGCACTGGTGGTATAGCCTGCCTTCTATTTATGTGTCTGGGTTTTCTTGGGCTGGTGATGTCATCTCCTATGGTGATGTCATTTCCTGTTGTTTTTCTCAGGCGGTGGTAAATGGGATCCATGTCAATGTGTTTGTTGATAGAGTTCCGGTTGGAATGTCATGCTTCCAGGAATTCTCGTGCGTGGCTAGAGTTTCTGGAAAGTCACTGGATAGATGATTTTCCTTTGCTATTTGTACACCTAAATAGTGAATTCAAAAAGAACGGGTACCAAATGAACACAGTCCGCTGACTTCTCAGTAACAAACCTCAACAAGCAAACAAAACGCGCCCAGAAACCCTGGCCACTCTCCCCTACATCAAAGACATCTCAGAAATGACTGCCAGACTACTCAGACACCTTAGCATCATGGTAGCCCACAAATCCACCAACACACTAAAACAGCAGCTAATGAACTTGAAAGACCCGATACAGACAACAAGCAAAACGAATGTCATTTACAAAATACCATGCAAGGACTGTAACAAACACAACATTGGACAAACAGGCAGAAAACTAGCCACCAGGATACATGAACACCAACTAGCCACAAAATGACATGACCCTCTCTCTCTAGTATCCTTACATACAGATGAGGAAGGACACCACTTCGACTGGGACAACACATCCATTCTAGGACAAGCCAAACAGAGACATATATGAGAATTCCTAGAAGCGTGGCATTCCAACCGGAACTGTATCAACAAACACATTGACTTGGAGCTCATTTACCATGCCCTGATATAAATAACAGGAAATGACATTACCATAGGAAATGACACCACTACAGTAAATGACATTACCAACCCAAGGAAACCCAAACACATAAGTAGAAAGCGGGCTATACCACCAGAGCTTCATCCGGAGGCTCACTGATTCACTGATGATGTTACCGAGTATGGTGACAAAATGTCTGGAAATGAACCTTCCAGCTCAGCGAGCAAACTTACATCCTGAACCTCAACCTGAGCTACAAATCTTCTCAAGACTCGCTAATTTGTGATCACTGTTTCATAATAAAGCATTTGAGTTGTGATAAGGAGAGCTTATTTCTCACAGGCTCATGAGTCTTTGGAACTCTCTTTTTGAAAATGAAGTGGAAGCAGAGCTTTTTTTACTCTTTGAAAGCAAAGGTGGATCTATTCTTAATAAGCAAGGTGTGGTGAAAGTTTATTGGTGTAGGCAAGTACATGGAATAATGAGAGGCTGAGTGGCCTATTCCTAATTCAAGGTATTAGAATAAGAATCTTTTCTCAAGGGGCCATCAAGTGGTTTTCCTTGACCACACCACACCAATCAGGCTCTTTGGATCCCAAGCTAAAAGGAGGATAGTGGCAGCAAGGTAGCTTTCACCAGGGGGAGATGATGACGACCCAGCATATAACAGTCCACATCAGTGTCGCATCTCGGAAGATTTGTAAAACTTCAATTTTCATTCTGACCAGGTTTCGTACATTGTTTGACCTCATAAACAGCACTTTTACTGTTCCCCAGTAGGCATAAAGATCTCTGCCAGATTATAATTTCTCATTATTCCTGCCATGAACACATTTTAATTACCCAACCCATCTTACCATCTGCACCTCTGCATTTCACGTGCCCAAGTTGTGTTTTATTAAACCAGAGCAATGGTTGTGCCATTCTTTCACAGTCTTCACCATTAGTCATCAATGCTCAATTGGACTGCAGGGTATTAGGGGATAGTCTCCTGAAAGAGCTAGTGGGAAGATAAAACAGGAGCTAAATTGTTGACAGCAGACTATGCATCATTCGCTGTTCTTGTGTCAGCTGTTGTTCTGCTGGTAACACACTCATCTTGGAGTTACTTCAAGTCCCATAGAATCACAAAATCATAGAATCATACAATACAGAACAGGCCTTTCGACCCATCAAGTCTGTACCACCAGAAACACTAGTCCCACTTTCCCAATCTAGGCCCATAGCCTTGAATGTTATGATATTTCAAGTGCTTATCCAAGTGTTTTTAAACTTTAATTGCCCTCCCAGGCAGAGCATTCCAGACGCCTCCCCCCCCCTCCTCAGCTCCCTCTTAACCTCCTGCCTTTCACTTTAAAATTGTGTTTCTTTGTTACTGAATCTTTGACTGAGGGAAATGGCTGTTTTCTATTCACCCTGTCCATGCCCCTCATAACCTTATACACTTCTGTCTGACTCACCCCTCAACCATAAAACATAGAACATAGAAAAGTACAGCACAGAACAGGCCCTTTGGTCCATGATGTTGTGCCGAGGTTTAATCCTAATGTAAAATATAGTAACTTAACCTACGCACCCCTCAACTCCCTGCTATCCTTGTGCATGTCCAGAAGTCGCTTAAATGTCCCCAGTGACTCTGATTCCACCACCACCGCTGGCATCGCATTCCATGCATTCACAACTCTCTGCATAAAGAACCTTCTTCTGACATCTCCTTTACATCTTCCTCCTAATATCATCAAACTATGACTCCTCATACCAGTCAATCCTGCCCTGGGGAAAAGTCTCTTGCTATTGATTCTATCTATTCCTCTCATTATTTTGTACACCTCGATCAGGTCTCCTCTCTTCCTCCTTCTCTCCAGAGAGAAAAGTCCGAGCTTATTCAACCTTTCTTCATAAGGCAAGCCCTCCAGTCCAGGCAGCATCCTGGTAAACCTTCTTTGCACCCTCTCCAAAGCCTCTGTATTTTTCTATAGACCTGAACTGGACACAATATTCAAGAGTGGTCCCAATGGGGACTTGTAGAGCTGCAGCTCACCGCTCTTAAACTTGATCTCCCCTTTAATGAAAGCCAAAACACCATATGCTTTCTTAACAACCCTATCCACTTGGGTTGCAACTTTGAGGGATCTATGTACTTTCACACCCAGATCCATCTGTTACTCCACACTGCCAAGAATCCTGTCTTTAACCCTATATTCAGCATTCGAGTTTGACCTTCCAAAATGCATCACTTTGCATTTATCCAGGTTGAACTCCATCTGCCATTTCTCAGCCCAGCTCTGCATCCTGTCATTGTCTGCTCCAAAGAAAAAGAAAACAATCCTATCCAACATAGTGGCTCAGTGATTAGCACTGCTACCTCACAGCGCCAGGGACTTGGGTTCGATTCTAGCCTCGGATGATTGGATGATCCAAGGATGTAGAGGCTAGGAGGGTTAGCCATGGGAAATGTAGAGTTACAGAGATGGGGTGGGTCTGGGTGGCTTGCTCTTCTGGGGATCGAGACTCAATGGGTCGAATGGCCTGCTTCCACACTAAAATGCTCCATCCCAGGCAATATCCTGGTGAATCCCTCTACACTGACTCCAATGCAATCACATCCTTTCTGTAGTGTGGAAACCAGAGCTACACATAGTACTCTGGCTATGGCCTGACTACAGTTCTGTACAGCTCCAAAATAACTTCCCTGCTCTTATAATCTAGCTATGGTTGATGAAGGTAAGCCTCTGTTGCTGCCTCAACTCCCTTATTAACCTGTCCTGACACCTTTAGGGACAAGCTCCTCTGGTCTCCCTAGTATCCTGCCATTCATCAAGAACTCCCTAGTCTTCTTCCAAAGTGTATCACCTCACATTTAGCAGGGTTAAATTCCGTTTGCCACTGATCTGTCCATCTGACTAACCCATCCAGATCCTCCTCTAACCTATCACCTTCCAACTCACTGTCAACTACAATCTTTGTGACATCTGCAAATTTAGTTATCATCCCTCCCACACCATTTATGGATATCACAACCAACAAGAATCCCGGTCTGTAATAGTCAAGTCAAAGCTTCTGGAACTCTGCAGGAGCTTGTGTGTATTGACTGGTGACATTGGAATTCAAGCAAGAGATACAGTCCCAGTGTCTGCAACACAACACATTGTCCAAAGATTTCATGAAGGCCTGCTTTTCATCATTAATGTCGTTATTAAACTGGCAATTTATGATTCTTTTATATTCTTAAATTATCCCTTAACTGGGTCTGTCTGCCGGTGTGTGAGTGAGGGTTTCTGCTCAGAGCAGATTGGGCTCTGGTCATAAATATTAATTGGATTACCTTGTTGCTTATCTGTGTTCTGCAAAAGTTAAAAAGTCATAGAGTCATATGGCACGGAAACAGACCCTTCAGTCCAACTAGTCGATGCCAACTAAATATCATAATCTAGTCCCATTTGCCAGCATTTGACCCATATCCCTCCAAACCCTTCCTATTCATCTACCCATCCAAGTGTCTCATAAATGTCATAATTGTACCAGCCTCCACCACTCCCTCTGGCAGCTCATTCCATACACGTACCACACTCTGCGTGAAAAAGTTGCCCCTTAGGTCCCTTTTAAATCTTTGTCCTCTCACCTTAAACCTATGCCCTCTAGGTTTGGACTGCCCTACCCCAGGGAAAAGACTTTGTCTATTTATCCTATCCATGCTCCTCATGATTTTATAAACCTCTATAAGGTCACCCTTCAGCCTCCAATGCTCTAGGGAAAACAGTCCCAGCCCATTCAGCCTCTCCCTATAACTCAAACCCTCCAACCCTGGCAACATCCTTGTAAATCTTTTCTGAACCCTTTCAAGTTTCACAACATCTGTCCGCTAGGAAGGAGACCAGAATTTGTTGTGGGTTCTGTAACATTCTGACAGGGATCAGAGTATTTGAGAAGATTTGTAGCTCAGGTTATGGTTGAGGTTGCTGACCTGATTGCTAAGCTGGTAAATTTGTTCACAACTGTTCCACCAACTGAAACAGAACCAGAACAAAACCAGAAATGACACCACCCACACCAGCATACCCAGACCCACAAATAGCAAGTGGGACAGAACGCTTCACTGGAGGCTCACTGATGATATCACCTAGCATCGTAATGAAACATCTGAGAACAAACTTATTAGCTCAGCTAGCAAGCCAACAATGTTATTCTGACAGTGAGGATTTGGACTGAGTACAATGCTCTGGGACAGGCTTGTTGCAGCACTGCTATTACCCTGAACAGCAGTGTCTGGGAATGGTTATATTTCCATGGTGATTTCCAGCCCTACACAACAGGGTAACCCCACATGCAGAGCGAGAACATCATGATACTGTACAGCTGTTGTAAGGGTCTTAGCAACAAACAAAACATATTTTTAAGGCAGAATTAATTTTTTTTGGAAAATTGAGGGAAATGTAGAATTATTGTCCAGTCTTCAGTTATCCAAGAGAGTCCTGTGCAGATCACACCATCCTTGAGGCCATTGATGGGAGTAGTTGGTATTATACAGCAGTGAACTTGAGTAAAAAGCTCTGACTTCCATGCCAACTAT